>NC_092858.1:143468199-143474665 GCF_032062135.1 Pyxicephalus adspersus
CTATGGATGTGATCTTTAAGCCAGTTCTCTATCCATTTACAGATTGACTTTTCTTAACCCTTTTGACCCTAACTTGCTTATTACCCGTCTGTGGGCTACAGTGTCAAATGCTTTAGCAAAGTCCAAGTACACTTTATAGTAACTGCTATTCTACTGTCTACCTGTTTACTTACTTCCTCAAAAAAAGAGAGTCAATTTGTTTGACAACTTCAGTCTTTCTTGAAGCCATGCTGACTATCACTTACAATATTATTTTCTAGCAGAAACTCCTCTATGTGGTTCTTTATCAAACTCTCTAGGACCTTTGCAACTATAAACGTTAAAATAAGCGGTCTGTAGTTACCTGGTAATGACTGCTCCCTTTTTGAAGATAGGAACCACATTGGCCTTACGCCAATCCATCGATGCCTTGCCAGACTAAAGAGTCTCTAAAAATTAAAAATAATGGCTTTGAAATAACTGTGCTCAGCTCTTTGAGCACACATGGATGTAATCCATCAGGTCCTGGTGCTTTGTCAACCCTTATTTTTCCCAGCTGTTTCTCAATCATAACAAATCTGAGCTATTGTGACTAATTTAAGGCAGACATTGCTAATATGGATTTGGACATGAGCTCTGCCATTTTCCTTTGTGTACACACAGCTAAAAAAAAGTGTTTATTGAATCTGCTTTTTCTTTATCCCCAGTTACCAACCCAGTGACATCCTTTAAGGGGCCTACATGCTCAGATCTAATCTTTTTGCTATTTATATATTTTATATATTTTTTATATACTTAAAAAAATGGGGTTTGCTTTTTTTTTCTTTGCAATCTGTCTTTCATTTTGAAGTTTTGCACATTTTATCTCCTTTTTACATCTTTTGTTATATTCTTTATAGTTTTCAAATGATGTAGGTGATCCTTCATTTTTATATTTTCTGAATATATGTTCTTCTAGTGTTTTTTTCTTTTTTGGTGTTTTTTTGGTTTTACATGTTTTTTGTATAAATATAAGTGATATAAATGGCAACAAAAAGTAAAAAAACTGGTCAACACAAAATACCAGACTATTTATGGTACTATGAACCATATTTTATGACAAATATAATACTATAATCTTTAAAAGAGCGTTGTCACAGCTTGAAATATTGCTGCACATACATCCTTTTCTATCCTTTCATCTCTTAAAATGGAAATAATGGAAAGCAGGGTAACAATGTCATTATAAAACTATTTTATAATATTTTTGTTCAAAATAGGACTTTTATGCTTTTGTGAATTTGTAAAAGTAAAACTGTCAAGATAGAGATACAGGTGTTGCCATTGCAAACTTTTTTATAGAAAAGATGATTGTGGCTTCACCACTTAAATAAGCTACTGACTTTGCAAAAATGCTTGGCCTCCGAAATCAGAACACCTGACAAGTCTGCTTGTGCTTGTTTTTGAGAACTGTAATTTACTGACCTCCTGCAGGGCTGTCATTAACTTCATCACAAAAGTTAGTAGTCGACTGGTAACCTATTTTCGACTACTAGTTAACTATACTACCACTACCAATAATGCTGAGTCACTCTACCTGCTACCTACCATTGTCTTTGAACTTCTCACTAATAAACTGCCATATGGACACATGTATTTTCCAGGGGAAGGCAAGATTTGCTTTACTTTCTTTGAATCTTATTTAAATATTTCATATGATTAATATTTTTTACCTTTAGATGGAAATTGGAGGTTATTTCAACAAACAGTGTATCCAGCTTTACAGTGTCCCTAAAATGTGTCTCAACTTTCCAGTTCCCCTTACAGTTTGAAAAATCATAGGCAACTGTAAGTGGGAGGAACTATGTTTGGAAAATGTCTTAGACAGGTATCACAGGCACAAGTGTCTCCACTTGGGTCTGGAAGTGCCTGGAAGATTTGCTTTCTATTCCTGTACTGGTGGCAACTCAATATTTTTAATTTATCCTTGCTTTCATTCTCAGTGACATTGATGATCAGTACAACAATTAGATCTTCCTACCTCTACTGGCAGTAATAAAAACCTGACAGTGGTCCTAGCTCCTCACCTTTTTATCCCAATTTGCCTTTAGTTATAATTTAAGCACAGTCTTAAGCCCTGTATAATTGTCAAATAGACATTACATTTCTGTTGCTGGAATCAATCTTTTGGGGTCATTTCCAGTATCATGGGGATGCACAAGCACAGAACATACAGAACTGTTCTGTTCTAAGCAAAAGGGGGGGGGAATGAGATGCACCCTCATCCATAGGAATGCACAGTGATTGTTCATCAATCCTCCAGGCCACATTGATAAATGACGCCTGAGGATTGCTCTGCAAGAGCTAAATTTTGCTAGATTAATAGTCATGGCCATCTCAGGCAAAAAGCTAGCATGTGACATCTAATATTTATATGTAGGGGTGTCAAAGAGAAACCTTCCAGTACTTTATTTAAAAAAATTTTTAAGACATTTTTATTAAAAAAAGACGAATCCAGACAATCAAAACAAAAAATTAGAATATAATGTGTACAATAACATAGCAGTCGTAAAATACCGAAATATACAACACAATAAATAACCTAGACAGACAAAAAAACGCCTAACCGTCCTCGATCTCCACTTTATTTATGTAAGGTGAGAGGAGGTAGGAGATAGATAGAAGGAAGGAATAGAAGGAGAAAAGAAGAAGAAAAGAAGAAGAAAAGAAAAAACCGAAGAAACAAGTCTGTCACCCCTTCCAGTACTTAGGTTGTCAGAATAGGAGTGTGGTTGACAATCCGTTATTACTAGTACAATGTCCACGAGGACGCCAGAGCTCAGCCTTCATTAGGCGCACTCCTAGCATTTCCCACCTCTGCCTGCCACAAGTTTCACACTCTATTCTAAGGGCTTCTTTCAACTCCTTAAGCAAGGTCCCCAATAGTACAATTTAAATTGTGTACAAGTTAAATAATACTCACATCCCTCACGGGTCAGATTTGTTTCTAGACAGTCTTGAATACAGTTAACACTTCTGCCACTTTTCAATTTACTTCTGACTACTAGTTCGCTATAACTTGATTAATAGATCTCAGTTTCTCCTGAAGAAGCCAAGATGGGCGTAACGTGTCAGGATCTGAGACTTACTACCTCTCCACAAGCGCTGTTTAGTACCGTATCCATTCATGAGTATATGGACTGTAACAAAACATACAATAATCAGGAGAATTTTGTATAGGACCTAGTCTAATAAATACTTCACAAATAGTGTTCTGGGGCTGAGAATCCTAATACAATAGAATTGTATCACTATTGCTATTAGTTTATTTTGTGTTTGATGATTTAACATTTATAAAAACACAAACTTGCCTAAAAAAAACCTTCTGTTCTTTACCATTATTTTTCATAATATGCATATGTAGCTTTTTGGTGTTAACTTTGTGCTTAAGGATTTGAAGTTAGGTATGTGACTGATGGTCTAAGATGAACATACCATTCCTATTAAAAACAACTGTGTTTGTACAAAAAGCAACACTGGGACATTATGAGTTATTTTGTTTACATGCAAATGACAGACTATGGCAGGTTGTTGAATTGCTTTGTGCATTACAAAACTAAGCCTTTATGAACCATCTATTACTGAAAAAGAAAATGTAAAAACATGTAACATTGTAATGCATTTACATAATAGACAGTCACTTTTAGCTGTCATGAGTATCTCAGACTCAGCTATATTTTGGATTGCTGAAAAACTATAAGCAGCACTAAAAGCTTAAACAGTAATATAATCTGTTCACAAACCATCCAGCATGTCATAAACACGGTAATCAGGAATTCTTAATAAACTGCTATTGTTCTGCAAATGTCTTGCCTTGCACATCTTGCCCTGAAAACAAATGTTTGGGTTGCCTGTTATAACATATTGCTCCTTAGTATTGTTATGTCTGCTGTATACCAATCAGCCAGGTGCAGATAACTGTCCCAATCTCCATGTCTGGAACACATGCTTCATCCATAACAAAGACACAGAAGCTGAGTATATGTACACATTCCCAGGAGCTGCTGTCTATTGTAAAACTCCTGTATTTTTAACCTCTTTATTCCAGTGCCACACAAGATGAAGGAAAATGCTTCAGAGGACAATTACGAAGATATTCTCAGCGTTCCTAAACATAACAAAGACCCGTTCAGCACTCAGGGTGCATCTCACCCTCTTTTTTAGGGAGAAAAATCTTCCATGTGCAGCCTGCGCTGTTCATATTTCAATGTGCCCTTTACTATAAAGCAAAACCTCTTTCTCCTCGAAAGTTTCCAAGAGACAAAAGGCATCTTTGAAATGTCTTTCTGTTTGACTCCTGCGGTTCTTTGGAGAAAAAAAAATATAACAGTCTCCTTTATAGAATCATATCTTATGTTGGTATAGTAATAAAAAAAAATAAATGTAGAAAACGAGAAGAAAAATAGTAAAAAGAGATTTGTGAATGAAACAAAAAGATACCAAAAAGATATCCCAAACATCTGTAATACTATATATTATATTTTTGTTTTTTTTCCGGCAACATGATGCAAAGAACAAATAAGGAGTTTGATATAGGACTTCATTTACAAAGTCTTTGTGATTGAAGCCTATTGCATAACAGCACCAGATTTGCACCTCATTTGCACCTTCTACATTTCATCACTAGCCAAGACTTTTCTTAGGGAGGGGCAAGAAATAGAGCAAATATTTATTTTTACAAACTATTTTCTGGACTCCCCTTCCGGCCTTCCCCTAGGCCACTTTTGGGCTTTTTGGGAGATATCTTTCTATCTGTCTATCTATCTATCTATCTATCTATCTATCTATCTATCTATCTGTCTGTCTGTCTGTCTGTACAGGCTCCTATTCTGGTTTATCCCTAAAAATTGGAATCCCTAAAAAATGGACCCAAACTCAAAATGTTTAATTTACGTAAAAGTGTAGACAGCCCTTTTATATTTGGTAAAAACTGTCTTTTTATTAAGTGCATCACCTCTGCCCCTCTCCTTTCTGAATGGGAGTGCAGAGCCTCCCAGGATATGTCACGCATCCCGGGAGGCTCTGGTTGTTCCTTTTTCTTTAATCGGAGAAAAAATTGCCAACATCATGCATGCGCAGTGAGATCAGCATTCTTTTTTTCCCCATCTACATCACCCAATCTTGCGCCTGCACAGTGCAAGATCAGGTGACATATAAAGAAGAAGAAAGAGGACTTAAGAAGATGGCGGCACCCGGGGCTTCGTCCGAGCCAGGCTGGGTAACAATACCAGGATGGCGCAGGACCCTATCGAAGAAGCCTCCTGATGGATTGAAGGATCTGCAGGATTAAAGGTGTGATTTTTTATTTTTAGGTTAATTCCGTTTTAACTTGTATCATACATTTACTTAAGAGTGAGGGAAGGAGTGTAAAGGATACCTCCTACAAAATTTCATTATATGCAGATGATGTACTGCTTACATTGACACAACCTACCACCACCCTCCCAAATTTGTGGTCTGAACTTGGTGCCTTTAGTACTGTCTCGGGCTATAAGGTGAACTCCTTGAAATCTGAGGCCTTACTCTTATATATAACCCCCTCGCAACTCTCAGCGTTAAAAAATAGTTATTCTTTTACCTGGCGAGAGCGCTCCTTAAACTATTTGGGCACCCAAATACCAGCTACATACACTCAGCTATATACTTGTAACTTCCCCCCATTGTTCCAGGAACTAAATGCCTACTGTGAATAAATGGAAGGGACACTCATTGTCGCTCTTGGGGAGAATTGCGTCAGTGAAGATGATGCTATTGCCCAAGCTCCTATATTTGTTTGAAACCCTCCCGTTTCGGGTCCCTCTCCTTACCTTGAAGAAGTTACAGGCTAGCATTTTGAACTTTATCTAGGCTCACAAATGTCACAGACTTTCAAAGTCGGTGGTTTGTACACCTAAACCACTCGGAGGTATGGGGGCTCCGGACCTGATAATATACTATGTGGGGACGGATCTTCGCTACTTACCCTCCTGGACAATGTTAGTCTCCCCCAGTGTATGTCAGAAGTTGGAGGAAGCTTGGATTTCCCCACTTCATCCTAATGTGATGCTTTGGAGCTCCTCCTGGTTACTGCCCGAGAGGGATTTGCTGTTCCCGATGGTTTTTATGAGGGATATCTGGAGAACTTATAATTCTAAGTACAATCTTTCCTCTCGGGGCTCTGTGCTTACATCTATCATATGAACCCCTCTGATACCTGACAGCTAAGCTAGAAATATGTGGCCGCCATGGCAAGACCGGGGGCTTTTTCATCTCCGAAATCTATTACATCCACTGGAAAAAAGATTGCTTTCCTTTTCGGAGTTGCAGGAAAAATTTCATCTCCCTCAAACATCCTTTTTTGCTTATCTACAGATTAGACATTACATACAATAACTCCACTCTGTGCCCAGATTCTCTGAAATAACTCCTTTTGAGAGAATTTGCATTGGCGGTCCATTTTCTAGGGGCC
>NC_092858.1:143475874-143478018 GCF_032062135.1 Pyxicephalus adspersus
TACAGCTGCATATTTTTTCTTCCTTTGAACTGTAATCATTGTAAATATAGAAAATGAATAAATTGTGCTGGTAAATGGGAAGTGGCATTATTAATGTATAGTGTACCTCTATTCCCTTGATCTTGTGCTGTACCAGTGGTTTTTAAATAACCAGTATAACACACTCATGAGATTTGGACGTTTCCTTATTGGTATAATCCCAAGATACACAGGTGTGCTGCAATCCCTGGTGCTACGTCAGTAGAAGATAAAAATGATTTACTTCTCTCTCACCTCTGGACAAAATTAGAATCAAATGATTACATACAGAAGTTGCTCTCTTTATTCTCATTTTCTCATGGTTTATAAAAGGAGAGCTGTTTCATGCACTAAATTGCAGATTATTAATACAACTTGTTCATCAAGAAAAGAGTATCTAAAGTCAACTTTTCAGTCCACTATGAACTACCTATGGCCAAAACATCTCTTGTATGTAAAAACAGTGTTTTAGGATTTAAGTGCTAAGTTTTCATTGTCATCTGTGTTCCGGCATTACTCTCTTTATTCGTCCTGGTGACCATTGTCAAAAGACTAAAAAGGATAAAAATGGCTTTTGTGGGGGTTATTGTCAACAGCAGCCAATAAATTTGTAGTCTGTACATAAAAATGTTACATTTTACACTGATTCATGTGCTTCTATGTTGTAATTAGCTGTGTGTTAATAGAGATCAATGTCTCAAGAAGAAAATAACTGCTGAAGTGAGGACCAAAGCTATGCTCTTTTTTAAATACTTGTTAAGTCTGTTTACTGTAAGTGCTTCTACCTACCTAAGGGCTTGTACGATTCTGTATTTTCTCACTTTCCTGCACCTATTACTGATTTTCACTGCACTACTAAACGTTTCGCTATGTCCTAGCAAGAGTAGACTCTTAATGGTGAGCAGAATACATGCATCACTATGGCTAGCAGTCTGATACCTCTTTACATCATGGCTTACCAAAGATATGAAGACCATAGGAAAAACAAAATTGAGTTTTAAGCATCCTTTCACTGATGAGTTGCTCACAGTAGCAAAATTGTTATTGTGACAGGCCTACATATAAAAAATATAAAGTCCAATGCAAGCACTGAACAAAACACTGCATTGTTCTGTAATGGATGTGGACCTAAGTGCTGGTGTCTATTTAATGTGTAACTCCTATTCTCCTGATGGTGCCACCAGTTCATATGTGTACTTAGTGTAAGGGAAAAGTAAACCTGAGAATCACATTGCCTGAGAGAAGAAGCTCTGTATAATCCATGATACTTTCATTATGAAAATCCAGGCTTGCTGATCTGTTGGCCGTCTGATGAGGTCTTTGCAGGTTTTTCTGAATATGATTTTATTTCATTGCCAGTTTCCTTCCTGTTATTTCACAAATAGTATCCGACGCCCTGGAGAATCAGAGATAAGCACTGTTGTTATTATAATTTACAGCCATGTGGAAAATAGACATGTTAGTTTTATAGGATTACTAGGTTTGGGGCAAGGCACATCATTTGACATTTGCCAAAAGAGGCTGATTATATCGCATGGTTACAGATAATGTATGATCTTTTATATTATTACTTGCTCCTGACAAGATAGAATAATCTTCTTTTCCATATGTTCATGCATACATTAGGAGGCTAATACCCTGAGCTGTTTTTCTGAAAAGATTCATTGTAAAAAGAGAAGACAGTGCTGGACAGGACAGGTAAGGAAAAGCTATAATATTGAAGCATATAAGGTATATACTTTGATAAACCATAGTGATCATTTCTGCTCTTTAAGGGATTAGATTAAATATAATAGTGATAGATAAATGTACAAATATGTGTAATTTATTACAACCCCACCTGACATTCTAATTCTGTAAGTATTTTTACGCCAAAAGCAGTATGCATCAGTTTTGCATGAAAATTTATTTTACATTGTAGGCCTGTAATTCTTAGGCATAACTCACCGAAATATGTCCAATATTTAATAAACTGATTTTTAAACTTTAAATAAAAAACCACAAAAATCTGTTAAAACAAAGTTGCATAAAAATACTGAAACCTGGAATAAAACTGTACAGTAGCATATATAACATACACATATATATACCGTGTTTCCCCGAAACTAAGACAGGGTCTTATATTT
>NC_092858.1:143478545-143508675 GCF_032062135.1 Pyxicephalus adspersus
CTCTCTGCTCTCTCCCTTCTCTTGGTATCCCTCTGTGTACCACATGACCGCACCCTCCGAAGAAGCCAATAGGTCTTACTTTCGGGGGAGGGCTTATATTTCACCCTTGCATGATTAGCATGCTAGGGCTTACTTTCGGGGTAGGTCTTATTTTTGGGGAAACACGGTATATTATAATGAGTACTTTGAATTGGATTCAATACAGTTCTTTTGTATTGAATCCAATACAAAATGCACCAATGCATGCACTGACATCACCGGTAACTCCCAGGAAACGCCAGTGAACTTGCAGGCTGAAGATCGGAAGAACACGCGGCCCGAGAATGGGATCCGACGGGCAGGACGCCGATGGGACCAGGTAAGTGTTTATTTTTAATGTTTTTAGCTACACCATTGGGTTCAGCATGTTTTTTTTACCCCGAGACACACTCAGGAATACTGCTAAGGGGGTTAAAGTGGACCTATCGCCTGGAGGGATTGACAACTTTCCACCTGTAAAGGTAAGTGGAATTTTTTTTGTTTGTTAGTTCCGCTTTAAGTATTGCTTTTTATATCTGATTGTTGCAGCTATCTAAAGAAATGTCTGAGTCTCTGGAACAAGTGTTCTAATCTTGAGTACTAACATTACTTGCTACTTGCTTGATGTAGATTGTTGTGGATTAGTGAAAGTACTAAAGCCATAGACTGATAAGCATGGCAATTGATATGGTAGGGTGACTGAGGATACAGCAACTCAGTGAGCCGGAGGTTGTAGAGTTTAAAAGAAAGTGCAGATTATCATATAAAAACTTCACTAACGTTAACTTTAAAAACTATATATATAGTCTTTTAACCTCCTTGAAAAGTTTAGGTAGAAAGAATATGGGAGGAGGGGAAGAGTTACAGATAATTCAGAGTCAGTTCAATTTGCAAAACTAGAAAAATCACTTCTAGGAATCTAATTTGGACTTTCTGTTGAAATACATAGTAAAGCATACTAAGACATATAAACAACATAAGAAAGCCATCTGTGACATTTGTGTCACCCAGAATAAAAGTTATAGTTGGGCAATAACCTGGTGTTTTGTCAGGAAGTAAGTTTAGGTGTAAAAATCAGGTTCAGGCCAAACTCAAAACTCTATCTGTACTAAAAAAAGTGAATCAGTAAAAAACAAAGGAAGACCAAGCCAGCATAATTTTAGTGTTGTGTTTATTTATTTAATATTTTCCTTTTATATTTTTACTTGTATTGTGCATTCTTTTTCTGAATCAATATTTTTTGGAACATAGAAGGTAATTAGATGTTGTTATGCCAATTGTCTTTGTATATGAGTTGTGTTAATGTGCCAATTTTTACCATGTTGGATTGACCTTTGATTTACCTGTATCTTATATCTTCCTGTTGAAAAAAAAACAACATGAATATAAAAAACAAACAAGCCTGTAACAAGCAAAAAAATAGAATTTGAAGCAAAATTAAACTGTCAGTTTTACCTGACATTAAGAACCTTTCTAGTGCCGCTGTCTTCACTTCCCTGTGCTTCCATCTTCTCAAAGTCTTCTAGATTAGGAGTCTTCTGCCATCTTTATTGGCTGCATTGGAATGATGCAATTTTTATGCATACGTAAGGGAGTTACTGTCTCTTCTGGCATTAAAAAAAAAAAAAAAAAAAATCCTGCCTACTTAAAACTTTTTATTAGCAGTTAGTAGACTTTGGTTCTAATTCAACAAAAGAAAAAAGGAAAAAAAAAGCCAACTGTGACTACAAACCATTTTGTGGTTTTTCATGGTAATTTTTTGTTCTAACCTACTTTTATAAAAGACATGTTTTTATTATTCCTGGGAATAATTTACCATCTATATCATGTAGCTTCAGATCATTCCCTAATAGCTCCTTGGTATTATATAGTCATTATAGTACAAAAGCTTGCTGATTGTTTGGTCTGATTTTGCGGATTGCTATTTATATGTCACACATGACAGTCTGATATTGCTGTCGTGGTATTTTGTGTGCTAGTATTGCTGACAAAAGAATTTATCTGATGTTTAGGGAAACTTGAAGATCTGTGGCTAGTATAGACATGCCATATAATTCTATAACAGGATCTTCATGTCCCAGTTACAACTTTGACTTCAGTTTATTCTTTTTGAAGTAGGGAGATAGGGCTACGCTAATACACTGCTATTCTTTTGCAGCAAAATGGGTATGTTATACATTAATACCAAATGTCTACCCTTCATGGATGGGTAATTTAGGTTGTTTTTGGCCCATAAATAGTCAATACACAGCTATAAAACAACATTTAATCTGGTTAAATATTTGACCAAATTGATCAATGGGTGGAAAAAAAGTATAGTTTTGTAGTATGGTCATGGAAGCTGATATAGACCACTACAGAATAGATAGAGCTAGAAATAGCGCATACACCATTATGGGGAACAAAGAGGAGGCAGAATGGCTGTATATGGACTTGGTTAGGATGGGGAAGGGGGTGTAAGAATAGACGAGGCAAAAAACAACTGGTTGTGGAGCAGGGTGCATATTGAAGGGAAAGGTAAAGGAGATTGTAGCAACAGGTAAAGGTGTAAGAGCAGCAACCATGGAATATAAGAGGGAGAAGGCAGAACAAGAGTTGAGTACAGAGGGATAAAGAAGGCTTTTAAAGGGATTCTCCAAATTATTGCTTTTGTTTAACAGGCCAATCAAAAGTGTCGCTCACCTGCTGCTGGGTTATATATAAAGGAATAATAAACCAGGACACATTTGAAGCCTGTAAAGACCTTTTAACACAAAAAGGAAACTGGCTGCAAAACATTGATCCAAGTTAATATACTTTTCTTTTCACTTCTCTTCTTTCTTTTCAGACTCTACATAAAGGTATTTATTCAGTCATCAGCAGCAATTGGACTGTGAGATTATCTGCAGCTTAGCAAGCTTTTTCCAAGTGCTCTGTCTTGTCAGCCCTATTCACGTTTGTTTGCTTCTATTCTCTCTCTTTATATGTGGAAAGAATTATCCAAGTCAGTGCACTTGTCTGCTTCACACATGTCCGATTCCAAAGGGACTGTCCAAGTTCTCCTCATGCTCGGCCTGCTATTATCTGTGCTCCGTCTGCTTTCTGTGGGTTTACTAGCTCACAGTTTCTGATTTATGATCCACATTTTATCCTCAAACTGGTGACCAATCATTTCACACTTCATCTGTGCAAAAGCCAAGTAGTTTGTGAAACATATTTAATAAATGTCAATGAAGTGTCAAATACATTCCCAAGAGAACTAAGAGAAAGGTTGTATTGGATTAAGAAGAGAACACAAAGAAAATTGATTTCAGGAGAAACTATACAGTATTTGCAGTGAGCACATCTTTTGTCTCGTTGTTGTAGTGCTAAAGATTTTCATCACGTTATTAACTTTCACCTGCTGGCTGTACCATGTTTTCAATATTTAAAGCACAATGTACTTTCCATTTTAGTCTCCTATAATGCAGCAAACATGGAGGTGCCATTGTTGACCACTACCAGATAATGCTAGGTTCCGGCCCATCACTGGCACCAAACCATTTGACATTAGTAAACTGGAACAAGTATCAAGGAACTTTAATAATGTCAGAATTCCATATATGCATGGTTGTTAGAGATCAATGGCTCAGTATTGAAGTTTTTGGATCAGAATGGTAGTTTAAAATACAGATTGTTTAAGAAAGACAGCAGAAAGCAGCTTAAGTATTTCCTTATTTGAGGTTTAGCAAGGCAGATGTAGTTTAGCAAAATGTTAAAAATAGTAAATGTTTAACTTTTTATGAATAAGCTTTCTTCATCCAAGGATCACATTCACCTATATTGCACATTTCATCATCTTAATGGGGTTGTAACAAAGGTTTTTCAACTCACACTGAAGATCAATTGGAAACAAAGTGGATTTAGTCCCACTTTAAAAAATTGGTGATCAGGCAGATGTTAAGTTTCACTGAGTGCGCATGTGCAGCTTAGCGTTTGTTGCCAACGATACTCAGCAATTCACTTGCGCACATCAGTCTGGTCTGGCCAATTAAGATGGATGAAGATTATCTCAAGGAAGGTGAGAAGGAAAATGATGATGGCACTCTGCAACCAAATGGGAACTGGAGAGTATCACAGGTTTAGTTCCGCTTTTAACAAAAAAAATGTCCAGTCTAAACTTTCATCTTTTCTTGTGATTTGATTGTCTTAGCTGCAATTTATACTCCATTAGCCAGTGTAGAGCGTAAAATTTTTTTGCTCTGCATAAAAGACATCTGCTGAACAAATGGTATGCAATGTACATTTTGCCTAAAGAAATAAGGAAAATGTCACAAGGCTAGAATATAAAAAAAAACTGTAAATCAATAACATAAAATGTAATACATTAACTTCACATGTTTACAATGTAATTCAATGTAAGGACACCACCCAATGAAAACACAAAATATTTGTATGCTATAGATCTCTGTATTGTAGCACATTCAAAGGAATGCTATTATACTAAATGCGTCTTTCCAACATAACTTTTTGTAGCTGCAATATTTCATGTTTTATTTTTAAAACAGGATTTAAATCAACTAGTAATGAAAGTTAAATTCTAGGGTACATCTCCTTACAGAAAATGCTCCTTCTTTGAGGTGAAGGGAGTGTGGGTGTAGTACTGGGAATATCAACCGCTTATATTTGAAGTTTTCTAGGCTGGAAAATAAATGGTTGCTCAGAAGAATTCACTTTTAGTTTTGGTGTTTTTAAAACTGGATCATTAGCAGGCAATAGATTTGTAATGTCTTGCAGGCATTTTTAAATGAGATTCAGCTATAGGACATAAATGTCAAGACCAAAATGGATGGACCAATAAATGGTACAAAAACAAATTTTGCTAAAATATAAATCTAAAATCTTGGGATTTCTCCTGCAGTACTTTTCTTTACCTCTATATGTTCTCTGTCTGATGGCTAGCATCATTCAACCTACTCCACTTGTCCCCAGATTGTCCTATACCCACCAAGCCTGGAGCTGGACAGTGGAAGGAGAAGCACTATTGTAATAAGCTCATCTGTTTCTTTGCTTTCTCATCATATCAGTATATGTCAGAACCACAACTCCTTTTGCTGCTATTGCCTTTATTAGTCCATCTCTGCTGTACAGGGACCATGGGGGCTAATACAAAGTTTAGTTTAGGTTTCCATACCTAATTTATTTAAAAGAATAAATATACAAGTAGTTCCAGAGTTAAGGACATCAAACATACCGGGCGACACCTAGATACGAACCGGGTTCCCTGCTTGTTTGTGTGCAGGACAGAGGCTCTTTAATGACCAAGACAATTATTATTTTATTATTATTAAACAGGATTTATATAGCCCCAACATATTACGCAGCGCTGTACATTAAATAGGGATTGCAAATGACAGACTAATACAGACAGTGATACAGGAGGAGAGGACCCTGCCCCAAAGAGCTTACAATCTCGCAGTTGTTTCTTTTTGAATATCAAAGCACAGCTTGTTCCAGAAGATAATGAATGTATAGGCTCTATAAAGTTTGTTTTTTGCTTTGTGAATAACTCACAGTGAGGATTTTATACAGTAACTGACACCACACTGTCTAATAATATGTTGAGACAAACATCTGTCCTAATTGCATTCATTAAAATAATGTACAAATTCAACTTAAGAACAAACCTACACTTCCTATCTCGTATGTAACCTGGGGACTACCTTTATTGATTACAAAGTTGCATAACTTTGTGTCTTTTACAGCCGCCTGGAGTTCAGCATTACAAAATTTAAGTACAGCAAAAGTATGGTTATATGAAATTGTGGGGAAAAAAAAATATCAACACCATTGTAAGTGGCTGTTTACCAGAACAGGATATAATACACTATATTACATCAGACGGAAAGTAGAGGAATTTCACACTGACCGTCCAGCATTCTTCCACTCTCTAAATAGCACCGGCAGTACATTGTCTCTCTATATGTACTCTATCACGTGCTTGGTGAAACTATTTCACATATGTGTGCTTGTATCTGCCTCCATCCATGGTTTGTATTCATCCTGTTCCATGTCTGCTTTGAGTCAGACTGAGATCTCATGGGATGTCTGTGCACATCACATGGTCAGCTACTGATGTCATTGCATGCATAAACTTCTAGGTTAATAGCAGGGTGGATAGCTCTGCTGCTCCAGGGTCTGTATACTGCTGTGTGCTCAACAACAAGGCTTAAGGGATATGACTGTTGTTTAGGTTTTTATGACTTTCTCTATATAATTGTTTTTTGTTTTTTAATCAAAAAGCAGTGAACTTTGTATGTGGGTTTCAGATGTATTAAATGCAGCTAAATATGGCGTGAATATTATGAAAACTGCAGTAACTATAGATTTTGTACAGCCTGACTGAATATTTCTAATGTTATATTTTTGTAACTGTTCACAGCTTTTTTTTTTAAATTTTGTTATTTTATGAACTTTTTCACACAGCACAATGTTAACAGTCCTAAATGCTTGTAAGGAGATGCAGGTGCAGCCAATTGCACATGTCATTATCTTCCATCTTCACCATCACTCACTTTGTATTAATTGATTTACCCTTAATACACTTTAGGCCTGAAGAGTACTAACCCCCCTTCTTAAAAATTATAAATTTTCTGAAAACGAGGACCGTGTAGAATAAAATGATGGTTTTATGCTTCACAATATTTGCACTACTGCTTTTCAAATCAAAATTTTCAGCGACAAAAAAATACACTAATTGATTTTAGTATAGACAAACAAATCACAATTCCCATTTTTTGTAAAATACAATAGATGACAGATGTTGAGTAAATAGATACCAAACGTGTCAAGTCTAAAAAATCTTTACAGCTCATTCATTTAAACTGATATTGGACCTGGAATTATTCCTTTTATTCCAGCCACACCAAGCATGTATTGCACTTCTTTAGTTTACATAAGTGTATGTATTGTAGGCGTGCATATCCTTACTTATCCACACAAATGCCTACTGACTTTGTACCTCACTTTACTGCTGCCTTTATTAGTGTATCCATGAGTTGCAACAAGGCATCTAAAGCAAAGCCCACCTTCCTTTGCTTGGGGCTTTGGTGAACATCATCAGTTACTTAGACTCTGCATTTCCAATTTTAGGACTTGCACTCCTTGCACATTGAGAACTCCGAACACCAACAACCTGGAGAACCCAGTTTCTTGTGGATTTAGAACCTGGTTTTTGATGCTCAGTGACTAAATAAATGTATTAAATTAAAGATGTCCTTCAAAAAAACATTTAATTAAGTTAATATTTTAACTCACCTTATGCTGCCCACACTGTGATGTAGTAAAGACGGCTGAAAATATGCATCATCAGCCAGTTTTGGTATTGTCAATATCCAGCCCTTTTTCTTCCAGGTTCCAAGTTCCTCCTATTGGGCATACTGCACACAGATAAACCTGTACCAAAATCAGTTAGTATGCTGTGCACACATGCTGTGTATGGCAAAAACTCACCCAACAATTAGTACAGTTCTGCTTTAAGCAACCACCTCAGTTTAAAACGTAGCTTCCAGTGCTGATGTTGCACAGTGATGTTAATTATGCGTTTTACCCTTTTCTTACAATTTATATTCCAAGCTATGCTGCAGCACTGTGCAAAGGGTACAGAACCTTTCACATTAGTTCTTCACCCCAAAGGAGCTTGCAATCTAATCTCCTTACTGCAGTTGTGAGATACACACTTATGTAGACGGTAGGACAAATGTGAATGCAAACTGATTAACCCACCTATATATTTAGAAATGGTAAAGGTAAAACATATTTACTTCAATTCCCATGCAGGAATTTACATTTACTACCTGCAGAATAGAACAAAGGGCTCTGTTTCACAAGTAAAATTGCTACCATGTTTTCCTTTTTCATATGGTGTTATAAATGATAGGCAATGAAGAAGATGATTTAGAGGCAATAAAAGACACCAAATTATAACCATTTGTATTGTTTAATCTAAACCTGAGCCACAATTGCTAAATAAAGATATATTGTCACATCTTACTGTCTGATTGGTCTGCTATTAAATACCAAATTAGTGGGTAAGATTTGATTTATTAGTATAAAAATAACAAAGAACAGAAGCAGAAAGAAAACAAAGGATTGAGATGGTGAGAAGAGCAAAAGGTTACACCAAACAAAATAAGATACCTGAGAAAAAACCATGTCACTTGCCATTGATTTTCTTGTTTGCTGCCAGGCTCTGTCTGGAACAAATATTTTAAGGGGGATTTTAACACAAAATCCAAAGATCTGCTATCCTTCAGTAAACATGTATGAATTGTAATTGTGCATAAGAAGTACCATGTGCATTTCCTGTGTCTATAGACTCATAACACTTACCTATTGATTTTATTATGCCTAACTAAATGTTTGCCCTTATTTGGTACAATATTATTAACCTCTTTAGATTTTTTAATTTCAATTGTTTTAATTGTAAATATAAACAATACACCATAGAAAACAAACATAATAACAATGATAGTTGTACATGAATAATAAAATACAAGCAACAACAAAATAAGGTGGGCATTTAAAATATTAAGGTAGGGGGAGAGAAGAGGAGGTATGGTGAGGTGGGGTTAGGGATTAGGCATTGGGAAAATGGAATGGATCCTGGAGATCTGTATAATATCAGATGTATAAGGAACTCAAGGTTCCCAAAATTGTCAGTCAGCACTAGGTTATTTTTTATTGTGTATGTGAGACGGTCATCACCCCAGACCCAATTTAATTTAAGCATAATGCCTGTTAGTGGTGAGGTCATTGCCAAGCTCTCGCTTGTCAAAGTGCTCTTTAGATTTTTTTATTCTAGACTGGCAAACAAATAAAAAAACAAAATTATTTCAGGTTTTACATTAAAAAAAATTCTTTAATGTTATCTTATTTCTTTATATTGTTTATTGCTTCTCATTTTTTGAACTGGAACTACGGGTGACAGTGGAGTGTCACAGATAGTGAAGAGACACAGGCTAAGAAAAGATGTTTTTAAATGTCTGTGAGAGAATTGTCTTCCTATATTCACTTGATGAATCCCAGTGAAGTAAATAGAACACTAATTCCATCCCATGAAAAGTGTGGAGTTTAATATAATATAGCTACCTGCATATTGAAACAGGAAGGGTCACAGCAGGCAGTGGAGAAACTATTAAAACAACAAGATGAACTGACAGCTCCCCTTTCTATACCCAATATACCAGCAATATAGCAATAAAAGAGATGGTGCTCCCCTAGGGTTGCAAATGGAACTCAAGCTATAACATGCTGATATGTAGAGAACGTTAAAGGCAGTGTGAGTGTTTTATTTTTGTCTTTGCATTCTGACATATACTAGAAAATTTGATGATCTTTCAATAAGCTGGAACTGTTTTTTGACAATTTACTGTTACACATAATGACTATATTGTAATAAAACCAAACATTTAACAGTCAAGATGACCTTAAATATTCATTAACAAAGTTCTACAAAAGTTCAAAAGTATCAAAATGCTTAATTTTAAGTTATATGGTCATATATACATAATATCAAATGTAAAATTTGGTTTAAAGTATATGTAAAATAGTCGATTTATACATAAGTGGAATGTTCTCCTTGTTTTTCTTTTAGAAACCTGATCACCACTTTTATAATTGTATATTTAGAAAGTAGGAACACCTACTTGTCCCCCTATCATCCCCAGTTCCCCCTTTTTGGTATTGTTTTGTATCTATGCGCTTTATTTATTTATTTTTATTGTTGGATGTAACATTTTTTTTCCACTATTTTTTTTCTGGCTGTACAGTTTGTATTTAAACTTTGAAATGCACATAAAACAGATTTACACATAAAGGGAACAGGTTCTGTTGCCTGGTGATCACTTTTCCAAAAGTGGAAAACAGAGTACTGTAATACCTCTAAAGTGTCAATCAGAAGCTTCATTCATATGAGCACCAAATGCCTTTGTAGACCTAGTTAATACTGTGCTGCACATATGCCATACATGCAATGAAGAATGCTTCAAGAGGGGCCCAGTAGTTCCACCCAATACAGCCTCCAAACAAAATACAAGAGGGCAGATACAAGACCAGTCTCCCTACACACGGAAAGGATGCAGCATTTATTGGTCTGTATTAGCAGACTGCCTCCTTAATTCCCATTAATGAATGGGAGCGCACAGCATCTCGGGATCCCTAAGTCACACATCCTGAGAGGCTCTTGGCTGCTCCTTCTGCGCATGCCCGAGAAGGAGCCCTTTCATTATTAGGGAAAAAATTTCCAATCTCACGCATGCGCAGTGAGATTGGCAGGTTTTTTCCCAATCTACATCACCCAATCTTGCGCCTGCGCAGTGCGAGATCAGGTGACGTAGGAAGACGATGGAAGAAGAGCGGAGAAGATGGCGGCGCCTGGGGCACCTCTGTGCAGAGCTGAAGACGTACATCGGGAGGACGCGGGACCCGATAGAAGAAACCACCCAGACTGATCTGTGGGATTGATGGTAAGTGTGATTTTTTTGTTTTGTGTTAGTTTTGGGTTTACTTCCGCTTTAAGTACAGCCATGCAACAAATGTATCTGCTGTTAGCTGGAAAGGCAGCCCAATGGCCAACTGAAGGGTCGCACACAATACCAACAGTTAAAAACCAGTGAGTTGTCATTGTCAGACTGACACAAGAGATGCTGTTACTTCAGGTAAGAAACTTTGTAATGGAATTATAAAAAAAGAAAGTTAGATACTAAAAAAATAAATTTTTGGGTTTACATTTGTCATTTTTGAAAAAATTGCTAATATATTTATGCCAAGCAAATGTACCTGCTGATAAGAAGGACTAGTTCTTGAAGCAAGCATTTCCAGAATTAGTAAAAAAAAATCTATAAATAATTGCTGAACTGAAAATGCCTCACACTAAAAATAATGTTGAGAATGAATTACACGTTTTCTACTAAATGTTAGAAATAAAAAAGCAAGTTATCCTCCGCTGTTATACAGTATATATACAATACTAAGGGAAGCATAAGGAAAGGCAGAGATGCTTGGATAGGGTAGTTATGCTTTTCTAACAATAAATGCAGATATGTTATGAGAGACAAAGAAAACTATTTTGTTTAAAGTGCAATGACAACATATAAAAGAAGAGTAACCTACAGCAACCAGCCAAACATTATTATACTAGAAGCAGAGTAATAATAACTAAAAAATGTTTGCTGCATATGCAGTATATTTTTTCTATGATAGGGTTAAATGTGGGAAATTCTCATTCATATGTTACTGAGTCACTAGCATTCTAAATACAACAAAACAATCAATTCAAAGTTGTAACTAATTCAGTATTGTTCTGTAGAAAATACACCCACTATGCTGCCAGTAATATGGAGTACTAATGGAGCCAGCATAGTAGAAACAGCTGTATGAGAAGATGCTGGACCTTGAAAAACCAATGTAAGATTTTTTATGTATACTATTCTTTGCAAACAATAAAAGAATATTTTTATATTCAATTTAGGCTACACAGAGATTTAGTCACAAACAAAAGCCAGGAACACCATGTTGAGAAATTTGTTATTCCAGGTTAAAATTAAATTGGCACTGTATGAGTTTCTAGTGAATGTTTTGTATTGTTTAATAACGTTTAAGTTTATGTTATGCAGTTATGTATCCTTATCAATATATCGTGTGTACTTAATTGAGATCAAAAAGAGTAAGAAGATTTAATAGACACCAAAATCATTAACCAATTATCGGCTAGATTCAAAATCACATTGAAGTGAAAAACTGAAATCACAGAATGATCACATTTGTAGGAATATCATAATGTGGTTCAGTAGTGTGTATGGGCCCACAGTCTGTAAGCACTCCTAACAATGTCTGGGCATGCTTCTGATGAGATGGCAGATGGTGCTCTGGAGGATCTGCTTCCAGACCTAGATCAAGGCAAAAAGCTCCTGGACAGTCTGTGGCACTACCTGGTGGACTTGGATGCATTGATAAAAATTGTCCCAGGGGTTGTCTGTTGGATTCAGGACTGGGGAATATGGGGGGCCAGTCAATGGCATCAATGCTATTTATTGTCCAGAAACTCCCTACACACCTTGACCACATGAAGCTGTGAATTGACCTACATCAGTAGAAACTCTATAGCATAAGTGTAGGATTCTACAATGGATCTGATGATAGCATCCTAATACTAATCAGGGTACCACTAGCTAGCACGTGAAGGTCTGTGCCACCTTCCAAAGATATGTCCCTCACAGATCATCACTCACCCATTGCTAAACCACTTATTATTCTATCAGTATAACATTCACCATGGCATCTACATGCCACATCTGGTGTGAAAATGCTCTCATCTTTGAAAGAACAGGGTACCTTGATACCTTACAAATTAAAAAATGACTGCTAGCCTGTGCTGCTTTGTTGACTGTGGATCGGCAGGTACCCTGTATCACATTTAGTGGCAATGCCCCTAAATTAAGAGATTCTGGACAGGAGTTTACCAGATTATCTATACCCTTTTGGGCAGGGGTATTCGTAAAGTCCTGTTTGAGGCACCCCTACTCTTATGCTCCTAAAAAGTCTCCAAGTACCAATTTAGCATGCCTGACCCTGGGTGGTCAGGCATGCCTACGGTGGCACAGGTGAAGAGGAAAGTAACGTGGTATCTGAATAATGAGAATATGGTGGCCAGACTCCAGACTTGCTAGCAATTTTTTCGATCGAACATTATCATTATGCTTCACTCCCTACTATATGACAGTGATCTTGGGGCGTTTTCCTCAAAACCTCCTCTACACCTGGGCTCCTTACCCCTGTCTTTAACATGCATTTTAATAAGATTATAAAATGTATTTAAGTGCTTGAATGTAAGTCTGGATTATAACCCCAGGGTGGGCCTTGTCTGTTCACATAAATCCCAGATCTCCAGACTTATATTATACTCAGGTGTGTAATTAAACAAACATGTCATTTTGGTTCTATAGATTCTTTCCATAGCCTACAGTGATAGTTTCAAGATGCTTTGTATTAGGCACTGTTTGGTTACGATTGTCTGTGTCCCCTGTACTTACTACTGATTTTATTGTATATACACTGTTACATTTTTTTGTCTTGGATGTTGTTTTGTGAAAAATGTTATCAATTAAAATTTATTGAAAGAAAAAATGTCTGCTAGTCTGAACAACTCATTGGTGAAATTTAAAAGGGTTTGGGAACCATGGATAACACATTACCTTCTGTCAGATTTTTTGGTCCTTGTTACCCACATACCCTGCTACAGTGCATACTTTAAAGGAGAAACAAACAATACACCAGTTGGGAACCTAACAAGTCTGCTGTTCTCACAAAATGCCATTGAGCTGCATAATGCCAATCGATGGCCTACATATCACCTGCATAGAGTTTGTTTCTTATAGTTTGTTCAGACACATGCACACAAGCATCCCGCTGCAGGTCACCTTGTAGGGTTCTGGCAGTGCTTCTCAAGTACCTCCTCGCACAAAGATGCAAATAGTTCTGTTGTTTGATTGTTGCCTGTCCAGTGCTCCTTCATGTCCTTGAGATTGTGCTGGGAGATGCAGCAAACTTTCTTGTGACCACACATATGGAAGTGCCATCCTGGAAAATCCTTAAGTGGGCTGCAGGTAGCAGCTTATGCTGTACAGTATCAGTAGTGGCAAGGACATTGCAAAATGCAAAACTGATGAAATGTTTTCATCAAAACAAAACAGAGAGACAAATTGTCTGGTAAAACCATTCCCTTCATGGGGGATGGCTTGGTCTTGGCCCTCCAGTTCAGGTTGATATACCAGGGTAATACCTGGTGTGTTGTGTTCAGTGTTACTTCAATTTATCAAGAAATATATACCTGCTTAAAAAATGAGGGGAACTCTCAATACACATACACACAAACTATGATCAATTTCTCTACTTCTGACCCAGCCCCATCTTTTATGATGATTTACATTTGTGCATTGTTTTTCATATGGTTTTGCACATTATGGTGTCATTATTTTGAATAGTACTAGGGCAGTGTGGCTTTGATACACATGTATTGCAACACACCACAACACACAAGAACAGTGTTCTGTGATGCTCTGCATCCTGCATAATACTGCATGTATTGGCACTCTATTCAAACTGAATGGGTGTCACAAAACTGTCTGGAGGGATGGTAGACCCTCTGTTTTACCAGCCCTCTTGGCTAGATAATTGACGAGGTACAGAGTCTAAATACCCCTCCACCTAGGGCCCCTGCCAACCAGGTCTCCTTCCTGTTTGATGCATGAAATGTGAATGGGGGAGGAAATAGGATTGCCTAACTAATGGTGTGAAGCCTTGTGAGGGTGGTTTAGTTTTATAATGTCCTTCATTTCCCTAGTGGTTGAACTTGATGGACTTGTGTCTTTTTTCAACCTGACTTACTATGTAACTACTGTATGTAACTTATCAACTGCAGTACATACAAAGGTTGCAGTGTTGGCGACAGGCATGTTTCTGGGGATAAAGCTGCATCCAATCTACTTGCATAAGCAAAATGATAGATGGAGGTGGGTTCTGGGAATTAGCCAACTTGATGGGATGGGAGACTTTCTAGGTGTCTCGAAATTGCTCGTGAGTGTAACACATACGGACCCCAGGTCATCAAAGTTGGGAGCTCATGACTAGCCAATCAATCTTTAATTTGGCCAGCTAAGCCCTGCCAGGACACTGCCAGGAAAGCATCATTGTACCAATTTATTTTGTGCTACCAGGATTCTAAACATTACAGCATACTGTCCCACAGTCAGAGAGGCCTGATATTTGCAAATAATTTTAGAGGCTGCAAAAAACACTCAGGCTGGTTCATCAAATGCCTTGCAGAATGTCTTTAAAATGGTATGAAAATCATTCAAAACTGGATTCTCCTTCTCCCAGAGGGGCTATGTCCGGGCAAACGCCTCTCCTGCCAGTAGAGAAATAAGGAAAGCCACTTTAGAGAGCAAACTCTGCAAACCAAAACATTATTTTCTGTTTCTTAAAGAATACCAGTCAGCACAGTGTAACTTGTATGCACAATATCCTTGTTGTATATATCATAAATACTTGCTGTAGACTATAAACTTCTTACCTTTCTGTTGTCCCTATTCTTGAGTTGCCACTTAATTTCTGTCTTAGCCACTGCAAGTATTCATATATCTCTGGTTGTGTGAATTCCTGCTTCCAAGTTAACTTATGTTTTTTTCCTGTTGGACTGTATGTCAGTTCATGAAATATCAACTGGTGGAAAGAACTACAATAATAGTATCAGTCAAGATACAGTATGAAATAAAAAGGCCTTTGTATTTCATACTGTATACTGTATATTCTTGTTTAATATAAGTACCCAAAAAAAAACTCTGTTTGCCTGTCTTTTTAATGCAGTTGTATAAAGCATCTCTATAAATAATCAAATATTAAACAATAGTTTTGCTACGGTACTCAAAAGAGTTAGATAGTCCTTCTTATTTGTCAGCTGCCCTGGGCACTGATCTACAAGTGTAATGTTGATACTACAGTAGAAGTGAAGTCTCTATAGTAAACACACTTACTCGTTTACCTGCTAGACAAAGCTCATGTCTAGCATACCACAAACAATCAGAATCACCAAGAGGTCTTTGTATTTCTACATATCATCCTTCATGAGCATAGCATTTTTTTAAATCCTCAAAATGTTCATTTAATAATCCGTAGCATATTTTAACTGGCAAAAAACTCTGAGCAGAAAAGCAGTTAGGTGAAAGGGGTCTGGAGGATGATACGCATAGAAGAGATGTGGGAGGATTTTTAAAGGTGAGAAAATAAACACTGTGGTGTTGGGGAGCAAGAAGCATGAATTTGGAACAGCACATATTTATTTTACAAATTTATGTTATTCAAGTCTGTGCCATTCTGATCCTTCTAAACATCTATCTATTCAATTGTTACTTTTTATCCTTTTGTAAAAATCTAGATTCCACAACTGGCTGGTAAATTCATTCCAAAAATGATGTTCATATTTTTAACTGACCAGTTTAATTATTACATTTATAAGATCAACTTAAAGCAGACTTACCTCCAACAAAATATGTAAAGTGCCATTGCTGAATGAGCTGTAAGGAATGTCTGAATATAAAAGTCACACACGCAAAATAAGCATGTCGCTAAATGTAAGGCAAGTTGTATGGAAAATATCTTACCCTGAGCTGCAACCTCATTCTGAGTCAATGATTTAGAAATTAAAGTGTACCTAAACTCAACATTTTTACATTACATAGAAGGGTAGAAAAAAAAGGGTGCAGCACCGCCTCTTTAAGTCATGATTGCCACGATGCAGAGCCAGTGGCCAGCACAGATCGCTCCTTCTGCGCATGTCCGAGATCTCGGGATTTTCCTCCTAGGGGAAAGAGATGCTGATCTTACGCATGCCCAGTGGGATCAGCTCTTTTTTTTCCCCTTCACACCGGCTATGTCATCTGATCTCAAACCTGCACAGTGCAAGATCGAGTGATGTAGAAAGATGACATAAGAAGAAGACGGAAGTGAAGATCGAAGATGGCAGCGCCTCCTCTGGAAGCGCCGGGACGAAGAGGAATTCCAGGAAAATGCGGGACCAGATCCTGGGAAGGAACAGTGCCATCAAGAGACCTGCGTGATTAAAGGTAAGTGTAACATTTTTAGTTTAGTTCCACTTTAATAAAAGCAGAGGATCAGAACTTCAACCAGACAAGCTGTACATTTAGAAGCTGATCAGAAATGACAGCTTGCTTAATCCCTAGTGAAAAGGTCTCTGCATAAATCAATCGGGCATGACAATGGAAAACTTATCAATATATCTAGACATTTGGAAATATAACCAAATCTAAATTTTTTTATATTTTTTTTATAAAAATGCCCTTGGTACATCCACCTTTGTTTAGTTGCCGAAGTCATCCAACACTTTAAAGGACAAATAAGGGAATTTAAAAGGTGAAATAGGTAAGGAAAAGCTTTTTTTGCAAACAGTGATACAATGTTATGAGTGTTTTCCCTCTTCTCTTTTTTGTACCCCCTCTTGTGCAAAAATAAAATGGGATCTGGCCTGGTTTATAAATACCTTTCCAGGCATTTAAAAAACATCTGTGTAAACCAGGCTTTACTTCCAGTTAGTTGCTGTTCCAAAACTAATTAGTTTAGTGAAGAGATGCATCCCCCCACCTCCACCTTTACATAAATCTTATTATTTTGTATGTCAAGTCCAAACCTGTTGGATAGAGTATGGGGGATTTAGAACCGCTGTCAGGTTTTTATTTCTTTTCCTGATGTTGGAGTCACCCTCTATATTTGTCCTAGTGACCATTCACAATGAAGCAAGAATGAATGGGAAACCTAAAATGTTAGAATCCAAATAGGGCCCCCTGTTCCAGGGATGCCTGACTATGAATTGTGTTCAATTTTGGAGAGTATTTTTTCTTTCACTTCTTTCTGCATTTTCTGTACAGGAACTGAAGAGAACTCTCCACAGTTGGACAGAGATTGCACAATTCATCAGATAGAGGTTTTAACCCTCCTTAACTCTATCCACATCAAACAAGAAAAAGTTTGGCTATACTAAACACTTTATTTAAATTATAAATACAGTCTGCCTGAGAGAGGTTTCACTCGGTTTTCTAAATAAAAAACACAGCATGTGTTTCAAGCACAATGTCATGTATGCAGACTTTACCATGGACCTATATCCAAACAGTAAAGATATTCATAAAAAGTAAACTTAACTTTGCCTAAAGTGAATCCTTACAAAATCTACCTTGAATTCCTCCATAAAAATTGTTAACATTGTTAACACACATAACATAAACCCATCAATATGAATGGACCCTAAAAGCTGCTTTCCCATGATGCTAAAGTACTAGAACAAGTGATGCATTGCAGAAAAGTTCATGCAGTACTTCCCAGTATAAATATGAGAGCCATAAAGGAACATCCACCATAAATAATTGTAACCTTTGACAGACAATACAAAGCAACACATTTTAGTGAGGTATTCTTTAAAGATGGAAATATGATGCCTTACTCAGCAAGAAATGTTGTACATTTCAAATACTGTGCTAAGAATGTAAATTCTGCATTGGCAGATTATCAGTATTAAGCAGCTGTTGGCTTAGGATCTTCATCATGCTTTTTCTATGCTGCAGACAGAGAAATAAGAGCGAGCTTGGCACAAACTCTTTAAGCTTTATATGTACAGTAAAATGCAAAGTTTATCCAGGGTAGAACACAAAGAAGAACCACTTTAACAGGAAAAATAGAACTGTAGTGGGTACCACTGAGAATAAAGGTTGCTGCCAAACTAAAATGTATCAGCTCTACAGACAGGGTGCTTGGTGAAAAGTAGATTCTATTTAGACAACACCATGTCACAGTGAGGCTTTTAAAAAATATAAACTAGCTTGTTTCCTAGTGCTATTGGTAAAAAGTGATTTTGTAAAGAATAGCTAGATTGCAGGCAAGAACACCAGTTCATCTAGCTATTCCACTTTTAGAAGCATTCAAGTCTGCCTTTATTTTAACGTTAATTAACCTCCCCCTAAAGATCAGAATATGCAGGATCTAATGCATTGCAGCATGCTGTCAGTCTAACGCTGGAAGCTTTCTGACAAGTTCTGACAACAGACTGAACAGCATTTATCATACTTAATAATTGTCCGGGCATAAGGCTGGTAGCATATTGGTGACCAAGTTGCATTGCCTAACTGCAGTAGAGGAGGGCTTGGTCAAAACTTAGTTATGTTATCTGGTGTGGTACTTAGAAAGCAAATATTTTGGCAGGTAAAATATTTCACATTAAATGATTTCAGTTTACTTTTTTGTCCAGGTCAAATTATTATTGTAAAAAAAAAGGGCCTTTCCATACAAATATAAATTGCCCCTGCACTAAAGGACCAAAAATTAGCAAATGTGTATGTTCTTAATTGTGCATCTACGTCTTAAGAAATGACATCTAAGATAACATGTGACAGTATTCAGTGGGTTACTAATGTTATCCTGTAAACATAGCAATCGTGATGACTGATTGGTAGAAGGACAGTAGGAGCCTGTGCTGTGTAACATCTTTACTGGTGGCCCGCTGTCCTGGCTGCTGAAGGTATTTACCAGGTCCAGTACCTGCTACCGCTGTCACTTCACAGTGGAACCTCCCGCCGGCTCATGCGTCAAAACAGGATGGGAGAAACCAAAGTGAGTTAAGAGGGGCCAGGAATTCACACCGATGTATGTAGATGTATGTAAATGCTTGCAATGGCTGCAGAAGAAGTGAAGTTGCAAAGAAAGGAAAGTATATGGAATCATCTTTTAGCAGGTATGTTTATGGATACAAATGACACTGTGGGCACGGTTACCAGAGACTGACAACCCTGGACAGACAGTATATAATAGTGATGACAACTCTTCTTTAGGAAAATATCAGGGGTCTAAGGCTACATACATGCGTCAGATAATTCTCATCCAATAATCTCCTCAAGGCTGATATCAGATGAGAACCTGGTGTGTGTACAGCGCTCATCGTCTGTCATTTCGACAACCGTTCTGGCGGATCCATACACGACAAACGAGGAACGATCGTAATGTAACTGAAGGAGAGAGAGTGCAGCGGGGTGCCGCTCTGTCGTTCTCTCCCTCCCCTCTCCGTAAAGCAGAACAGTGCTCGCTCATGCATCGTTCAGTCTGTTGTCATTTGAAAGGATTGTGAAGATCCTTCCAAACGACAATTATTGCATATGTGTACCCATCCTAAACAGACCTATGATGTCTCTAATTGCTAGAGAAAGGAATTAAGGGCACCAAAATCCCCAGTGCCATTCTTTGCTGCCTTTCACTGACACTGAACCTGAAATTGCTCGTCTGGTGCCAGCTTCATCACCAGGCAGGGAGGATCAAAAAGAGGTAATGAAGTGGATGCTCACATTATTTTAAAGGGCTATAATTCAATTAGGCAGGGGTCCTAGGCACCAATCTGCTTGAAATTTTTGCTGTATTTGCTGACATAACCATGAACCTATGGCCTAAGGAAATGCTGCTACTGACACAGTATGGTGCAAAAAGGCTGGATTTACACAGATAAAATACAAGGAAGTTGTTCACCTTCCAAAGGATTTTAATTGCTATTAACACATTCCCAAGACGTAGCTCTGTAATGCAAGGATAGGTAGATGACGCCAATTAGAGTTAAGAAATACAGCGGTGTCATCACAGCCTATTGAAATGGACTGCGAGATAGCAGCAGCAGACAGATGGGGTTGTAAGCTCTTCGGGGCAGGGTCCTCTCCTCCTTCTATGTCACTGTCTGTCATTTGCAACCCCTATTTAATGTACAGTGCTGCGTAATATGTTGGTGCTATATCAATATTGTTTATATTTATATTAATATTAATAATGGGGTTATCTGTTACCTCTGCTTTCTCCTTCTATCAGCATGTTTCTTGTCTGGACACATGCATACAACTGACCTGACTCCCTAGTCACGCCACTCCCTCTCCTGCTGCTGCTGTACAGGGATTAGAGATGTTTGATACAAAGTGAAATGAAGGAACTTCTATTGGCTGCAATAAAAAATAAATTTAATAATTTTTTAATGGGTGGCACAGTGGCTCAGAGCTAAGACTGCAACACTGGGTCCCAGGCATGAACCTGGGCCAGGATGCTATCTGCTTGGAGTTTGTATTTTCTCCATGTGATTGCACGTGTTTCCTCTCACATTCCAAAAATAGGCAGTTAGGCTAATTGCCCCACCCCCCCAAATATGGCAGGGACATTGGATTGTGAGCCCGTCTGAGGGGCAGTTAGTGACAGGTCAGACCTTGGAGTTTGTAAAGCGCTGAGTAATATGCTGGCACTATAAAAATACAAGTTATTAATAAGTTATTAATGAACACAGAACTCCTTCCAATCAATGTCTTTTAAGTCTTCCTGGAGTTCTGATATATTGTAATATTTGTGTTTTCCTTTTTTAAAACACAAATTACACCCAGACAACTTATTGCAAATATGGGACACTCTTAGGTGTATTGCTTACAAATGTTAATATATATAAATCTTAATAGATAATAAAACTAGTTATAAACCAGGCCACTGAATGTTACAGGTGCCAAATTCACTCTGCTCAACAGGAAAGTCATGAATGCAGACTGCAGTAATTCATAGCAACCAATTACAATGTATCAAGCTGTCATCAGACTGCCAAAAGAATATAGGTTGCCCTGGTAAGGGATTTGTTTAGCAAGCAGCAATATGGGCTCACTTGAACCATACTACTGCTGTAAAATATAAAACTAAGTACATCTATAAAGCACAGGGCTGTACCATACAAGTGGACTCTATGCTTTGGTGCTCTTGTAGAGAATAAAAAGGATTTAAAGTCCTGTAAAGGAAAATAAATGAGCAGGACATGAGCCAGATCATGTGAGGGTTTGATCAAGAATGTTGCTCGATGGCCAAGGAAGAGTGTTTTGATTTACCTTTGTTCTAGGTTTCTGAAGTCAACTAAAAAACATTTAAGCCGTTCTAAAATCCGGCCTAGGATAGCGATGCCGGATCCCTTGATTTCATTGTAAATTCGCGACCAAAATAGAAAAAATAATATAATATACAAGCCGATTCAGCGGCCGTGTTCATAAAAAAAACCAGAAAGATTAGAGATACACTAACCACGATCAATATACTGTATAAATACACTGATCTTTGTTAGTGTATCTCTAACCTGTTTCTTTTTTCCAATCTTGTCCAGTGGGTCCAGTGCTGGCCAATAGATGCATGACCGTATAAATGATCCACATCTCCCCAAAATCAATAGTTTAAAGCATACCTAAACTCAACATTTTTACGTTACATAGAGGGGTTGACATTCCTTCTATATACCCTGATCTTGGGCATGTGCAGAAGGGGCATTTTTCCTTCTAGGGGAAAGAAATGCTGATCTCACTGCTCTCTTTTTTTTCCCCTTCACAGTGGCTACCTCACCCAATCTCGCACCTGGGCAGTGTCAGATGGGGTGACGAAGAAACTCTTTCCAGAAAAGACTGGAGATGACGGCAGCTAGCGCTTCCTCTGTGTCGGGACGAAGAGGAATCCCAGGACAACGCGGGACCGGCTCGTGGGAAGGACCAGCTCCAGCAAGGGACCTGGGGGAATTAAGATAAGTGTAGTTTTTTGGTTTAAAGTTTATGTTATTATGGTATTAATGTTTAATTAATACTTTATAAAAAAAAAAGTTAGATGCAGCACCTACCTCTTCAATCTTGATTGCCGAGGCAATCAAGACTGAATGGGAGCATCACGCATCCCGAGAGGCTCTGGGTGCTCCTTCTGCGCATGGCGTAATCTCAGGCATGCGCAGAAGGGGCTTTTTTTTTTTTATTAAGGGAAAGACGCAAGTGCAGTGAGATTGGCTCCCTTTTTTTTCTCCCTTAACAGCGGGCTAAGTCACCCGATCTCACAACTGTGCAGTGCAAGATCAGGTGACCTGCCAAGAAGATGCAGGATGAAGACAGAAATGAAGATAGAAGATTCTGGGGCACCGGGGAGAAGAGGAATTTCAGCACGACCCAGGACCGAATTGCTGGACATCAAGGGACCTGCAGGATTAAAGGTGTCTCTTTTTGTAATAAACCCCATGTATGCTCACCTGTCCCTATTTTGTCACCGCCATCTTTTTCCTCCTTCCAATCATCAGCCACCTTCATTGGACACATGAAAGTTTATTCAGTTCCCGCACCTGCAGGGGAATTGCGTACGCAGTGAATTTTGACAGATATAACAGTGATCAGGTAGGAATGAATACTTATTACAAAAGAGACATGGCCTGTCTGTAATAAAGCCCTGCCTGATGACAAATTAGTGGAACTTTAACTTTCGCTTCCATTTCTCTCCAGCGCTCCGGGTTGTAGAGGGACCCTCGGCTTCCAAACCTACACTGCAGGATTGCCGGTGCTGCATGTAATGCGATGACATCAGAGACTGCTGGATGGAGCGATGACAAGCTAAGATTTGGTGGGATTGGTTGTATTAGAGAGGGAAGCCTGGAGGAGGAAAAGGGTAAATCACAGGGCATGTTAGTGGTACCCAGGCATAAAAAATGAACATTTAACCCTTGCAGGGTATTTATGACAATGTCATCATTGTTTCTACATGTAATATTGATTTGTTACCATTCCCCCATACTAGACATGACACCTGCAAACACAAGCAATACAGACCCCATGTGTTACACTGACGGGACCCAGCAGGAGTCAGAGCCTATATATTGGGCCTTATTTAATAAAGCTTACTATACCTGGAGAGGATACACTTTCATCGGTGAAGCTGGGTGATCCAGCAAACCTGGAATGTATTTCTTCAAAGTCATTTGCTATTTGCTGGAAAATGTTTTCAACCTTAGACCAGATCCATTCCAGGTTTGCTGCATCACCCAGCTTCACTGATGAAAGTGTATCCTCCCTAGCCTTGGAGAGCTTTATTAAATCAGGCCCATTGCCTTTATACTATCACACAGCAGCCTTTTGAAGCTTCTCTGGCCTCTTTACAATTTGCATGTCGCCGCCCACCTCTATAAAACCCTTGTTCTGGGTTTTGACAGCAATGACGCTATATGAGCAGTTCACATGACACTTCTGGACGACTGACAGCAAAGCAGCACATGCGCAGTGCGCCCTCCCTGCGTCATTCTCTATTATCCTCCCACCCTTCACCGCCTCTCTCCCGCCATCCACGCCTAGATAGCAGCGCAGGCTCCGCGCATGCACGGACTGGAAACTCCACCTACTCTCCCCCCTCTTCCCCTGCAGCCGGCCGGTCGCTCCCTCCTCCCCTACAGCGGTTGTATGACGTCACCGCGCTGCTGATCTCCGTTTCGTTGACAGCGCGGCGGCGGCTGCCCACAGTGCCCGGCGGAAGGGATAGGCAGGAGAGGGTGGCGCGGGATACCGGCTCGGCTTTTCCGTGGTGAAACGACCCGTGACAATAAAAGGAATCGGCTTCCTCTCGCCTTTCGTGCCCAACCCTTCAGCTCCATTATTATTTTTTTACATCGTTGTTTTTCTCCGTTTTGGGGTTTGTTCTCGTCGTGTGTCAGGAGCTTCTCCCCCCTCCGCCTACACACACCGCCCTTCTAAAGACCTTCCTGAGGAGGAGCCGGCCCGGGAGCGGCCATTACCCGTCACCGCGCGGTGCGCTCGGATGAATCCTCCGGTAAGTGCCCGCTGTGCTCTTTAACCTGCTGCGTGGTGACCGTGAAGGACGGAGCGGCGGGCCGGGCCTGGTCCTGACGATGTGGCTGCTGCAGCCGCCGCCTCCTCCTCCTCCCTTCATCTTCTTCTCTCCTCTCAAAATGGCGGCCAGCCGTTAGCGCTTCCACAGCAATGAGGGGAGGTGGGAAGGGGGCTCGGGGGGCAGCCAGGGAAGGAGCTGGGCGAGGCTGCCATGACTTAGTCTGAGGTACGGGCAGGTCACATCTGCAGTGTACGGGGAGCTGCTGCATCACTCTATGGGGACCTGTAATGATGGCTGCCCACATCAGCCCTCTATGGAGGGCACACACAGGGCTCTGCCATGGCCTGGCATTGGAAAGTCTCCTCAGAACATCATACATTGGGCACTGCTGGCTACAATACCTGCCAGGGCCACAATACAACCTGGCATGCTTCTTGGACATGGCTCCCTGTGATCAGCAATCTCTCCAAAGCTGGAAATCACACACACCCAGACATGACAGCTCCATCAGAGCTTTGCAGGCAATTTGTTTACTCTCAGCGGCTCTGGCTGGACCAGGCTTAGGCAGTGTGCTAGGCCCACCATGACAGGAGGTTGGCTCCATGCTGGCACTTGTTTCTATGACAGCTGGCAGAATGCAGCTTGTCTATAGAATCACATTATAGACACTTTATTAGGATTTTCCCGGATTGGTTTCTTCCGACCGCTCATTGTACATCTCAATGTTATGTCCTTACCCTCCTTGTATGATTTGTACTGGGGCCCAAGCTTAGGGGCCCCGCATGGCCATATGTCACCTGCAGGGAACATGCTGGATGTCTTTTAATTTACTACATTGGTGAATTTCTTTATTATATAACTCGAAATGGATGTATTGAAATCAAGTGACATCAATTTATTCCTTTCTCCTTTTGTCAGATAAGAAATAAAACAACAAAGCATACACCTGATTCTTTTTAATTCATTCACCATGTGAAGTTGGATAAATACCCAGTTGTCTTTATTCCAGGAACTAAACTATATTCATTTTATACATCCAGATTATTGTAACATCTGGAACATTGGGGATATGTGTGTGTGTGTGTGTGTGTATATGTATATATATATATATATATATATATATTTATTATACACACACATCTTTACACACACAGGGTGAACCAAAAGTAAATGGACAGTAAATAGGATTTATTTTGAGATTACAGATTCCAAATACATTTTTTATAGACAATACAATATAAAAGCACTGAAAATGTTGTCAACACAGGTCCTCAAACTGCTGTCCACCTACTTTTGGTTCACGCTTTAATGCGTTGTACCTAGGTGTTCCCCTCCTCAGTTATTGAGCTTTGTATGGCAATACATTGATTTATTTATTGCATAAATACAGAAGAATACAGCAATGGTGATAGCTGGATGTAGCCGGGGATTTGCAGTAATCCATGCTGTTGCTTGTATTTGAGATGAAATTGTGGGAGGCGGGGAGTGGGAGATGGCTGAATCACTCTAGGTGTGTATGTGTGTTGTGCACACCCTTGTTTTATATATTGCCTATATCACCTCTTTGTGATGATGATGATGATGATGATGCTGAGATGTTATCCTCTGGATATGCAGAGCAAAGGATGAATTCAGTACATTCTCACTGATTAATGATGGGGCTTCCAGCTTTTCTTCAGGATTGATAAATGCAGGTTATACAAATGAAAGGCGTTCTGTGATTTCTGCTGGTCAAGGTAGAGAATGATAAGAGCCCATGGCTTGTCTGGACCTTGTTTGTGGGATCACACAGATGGATGCTGCGCACTGACAGCGGAGACTGGGTGGAGTAAGGAGGCAAAAGCTGTGCAATGGCTGCTATCAAGACTCCTACAATCATTTCCTAGCATCTCTGGAAACCTAGTATACAACAGCTTCATTACTATGTGCTTGGTTTTATATTCAGAAAGGATTCTTCACTCGGCTCATAGTCTTGTTTTTTTTTCTTATTATAAATGGAGTGAACTGAAAATAGCTGCAATGTGAAAAATGACAAGTCATGGTTCGGGGTTGTTGAGCTAGCTGTAATTCTCAACTCACTTGTTGAAGGATTTTCATTTTGGCATCACATCAAGGTGTACAAATTTTTGTGAAATAACATTTTTTAAAGACATTTTACAGGTTTGATAACTTTTCTTTGTTGCAACCATGCTTTTTTGTTGCTTTTATAATTGCAATGGTTGCTTGTGTGTCAGATTGAGTAAAGGTGAACTTTGCTTTTAGTTGTAGTGCACAGTGTTTGGTGTATGATGATCAAATCTACTTCCTGGGTGTCCCATGGACTTTATAACAATGCTTTGATATTGTGTGACATTCTCTTTGTGAGGTGTCTGTACAAAGGTGCTTTTCTGCTGCTTTCTCTTTGTGTCACTGCATCATTTTGTGTTCTCATGATTTTCTGGTTTTGTGTTTTGGTATCCTTCTATTTTGTTAGTCAACACATGGATAAAATTTTGCAGGTGCTTTCTTCTGAACGTTGGGTTTGCAAACTTAGATCTAGAAAATATTTCTTTTTGTTTAAAATAGAATCAACTTTGTGCTCTAATAACCCCTTATTTAAAGTCACCTGTCTGGTCCACTGGCTATCTGTTTATAAATCCCCACTCTTTGTCTCATTGCATGCCACTCCTACAATGCAGTGCTTGCTTAATGCTTTGAAACTTCTCTATTGCATCATTCTGTAGCTTTGTTTTAAATGTGACCACATTATTTTTTTATATCGTCTCCTTAATGTGTATCCCAGTCCTAAATTTACTGCTGAATGAAACCTGTTCTGATGCCATTATGTTTTCTAGACACAAAGGAAGTTTGACACCTGCTCATCGCATGTGTTCTTTTTTGCCTGTGATGTTATGCATCAGTTTGGCTTTGTTTAGCTGCTCCTGTGTAAAGCATGTGAGCCTCCCAGTCATATCTTCTATTGGAAGCTCCTCTGGAAATAAAGATCATATGTTTTTTGCTGTTCTCATTCTGTTTTATTCATATACATTAAACACCTTTCATCATCTAATATATAAATGTTTTACAGAAAATGCTGACTTAACATGCCATTCTTTTTTAAATTCTTCCCATTAAAGCTGATCTGTTCTGCTGTTTCCCAAGAGAGTAGTTGAAGGAAACCAAAGATTTGAATAAAATAACATGCCCTACCTTTGGTGTATGAATAGGGAAACTAATGGTTTCTTTTTTTATAGTAAAAGAGGGTGTTTTGTTCTGTGGCAGGTGTAAAAGCATTGACATGCCAAGTACAGTAATCAATTCCTCCAACCATTCAGGAATGATATCTGATATAACTGATAACATGATGGAAAAACTGACATTTTAGATATTATCTTTACCTTTTTAAACAAAACAGCTTCACCAAAATGCTTTGTTGTCATGCAGGAATATGGTTACTGTAAGTATTCTTTATGGTTATTTTTTTTATTTTCTGACCATATATCTGGTCATTATAGAGCTGTTGGCTTTGTCCTAGTTTAGATTTGCAAACTAATGAATAGGTCAATCAAATTACATACAAGGAACTGATGGTAACTTCAATATATTGTGGTGACTTGGCTGTGTATGGCTGGCCTGCATTAGGGTTGTGTTGAGCTAGTTAAGCAATATTTTTGTTTTTCAGACATTTTTTGAGAGGTGTCTGTCAAAAATAAGGAGTAGACCTGGTGAGTATGTAAAACAGTTTTGGGCATTCACTTTTGATGAGTGGATCTGCAGTTACGTTAATTGATTTTTTACCATAAGATGTGCATAGTACAACATAGCACCTTAGTAGTATCTGCTTACTCCCAGCCTGCTTTTGGTAGTAAAATACAAAGTACTTCATGAGAAAAGGACCACTTACCATGAAGTGCATAGCTTTACATTGGATTACATTAGATCTCCACCCTCCTAACTCTTCCTGCATACTCTCCTATGGACACTTGCTTACAATGCCATTGTCATTGAATTTTGTTCTCGCATGAAGAACATGTAGAACAAAGTTTTGCTTTTTAATTCAACATGCTCATTTAGCTGACCCACGCTATTCTCAGATGATGCATGACTCCTAAATGAAAGAACATTTTACCTGTACAATGGGTAATTTACAGCTAGTTAAAATATATTGTTTTAGGAAATCTTTCACTTAGCATTGGAAACTACAACTTCAACACTCTTTTTAGTAGGCACAGCAAACCAGGAACTTTTTTTTCTTATGCTTATTTTATTGATTTATAATGGTAACCAGAGCAATAAAGATTTGGTTGCAACTGTTACTAGTTTATATAGAATGGTGAGTGTATATAGAATTTGTAGACCTTGGATTGGTTGCTTATATCTTTTTATTTATAAGAAAATATGTGGTGAACAATCCATGAGCATTATATTTATTTGCATCGCCTGTTTTTTTTTTTTTTTTTTCAGTGTGTAGCCATTCTTAGTCCAGCCAAATCTTCTCTTACGTACTTTTAGGTAAATGTTGTAAAGTGTCCATGGAGCCATAAAATCAGAAAATAAACAGGCAGAAAAAGCATAAAATGATTCATAAGCAAAAAAAACAAAACATTTAGCCTATTTTAAAGCAATGGATAAATTTGCTACGGGATAGCCTAAGTCACTTCCCCAGCACTGTCTAAAGGAGAAAATAGTCTTTTGGAATGTAGGTGTGACCATGAAATCAACCAAAGATCAATCAAATTAGTGCTAAATTAGGAAGCCTGTCAGTCCATTCTGGGAGTGAACAGACCTTTTTGAAAGGGGAAACCCGATTGCCTGGCAGTCATTACAATGTTTTGTTAGTCATGTTTACCCCATTGCTTTAAGACCTTGTGACCCTTGCTTTGAACATCATGCTAATTACACTTTTTTTTAGACCTCATACTGGGAGAAGTGTGCCTTCAGTAAACAAACTTGATCTATGCATGAGCTGCTGGGATCAACCATACTGGGCAGCAGGGAAAGCTGTTATTCCACCCTTCCTAATGGGTTGATTACCTGCAGCAGCCCAGGAGCAGGGAGGTATTAGTAGTGTTTCAGGACGGTTAAGGTTTTGCATAATTTAGAAGGATGCCTGAGACTGTTGTTCTGTTGAATTAGGAATTTTGTACCAATCAATATGGCATATACAATTTTGATCCCAGCAGCCACAGATCAGCCACCTACAATTATATTGCCTTTATAGTACTCTAGCATGCTTTCACTCTTATATGTGATTTCTCTTGGATTAAAAAATTAGTAAACCTAACTGCAAGGCAAAGATTACTTGCCAAGCAAACAATCTTCCTTTTAAGAACGCAATATCAAATAGTATACATTGAATTATATAGTTGAAACTTTGGTCCAACCAGACACATTGACCCCCATCCAACTGCTGCAGCCAAAATAAAAAATGACTAATTTTATAGTTCAAAATACTTGATTAATCCTTGTTTGGGTGTCCTTTTCTCCCCATAGGTGACATAAATAATTATCCTTTGGTTGCCTAGGCTTGTAGATACTGGCACAATCTACAGTAGTAGATCACCAGCCTTTTTCCCAAGGAAGATGCCCGCAATGGCAGATGGGGAGATTGGAAATTTAAGTTTTTGTTTGTTTTAAAATGGAACTAGACCCATGATATTTGCCTATTCATGTTCTGTCCCAGGGTGTTGCCATCCTTCTTTTGTTTATGTGGACGGTTTCCGGCCATCTTGATTGGCTGTGCTGGGATGACTCGACTTGTGCAGCAGTTTGTTCTACCCCGGCACTTGCATGGGAAGGTGGGGTTGTTGTGTAGCTCAACAAAATTTGACAGCTGGGTGGCAATTAGTCAGGTAAGAAATTATTGCAGAAAGGACATTGTGCTGTTGTGCAATAACCACCTGCCACTACCAGCCCA
>NC_092858.1:143510441-143574393 GCF_032062135.1 Pyxicephalus adspersus
TATCAATCTGTATAAATACGTTGAGTTACTTCCATGTGAACGGCTGATTATATATTTGTGTTAACATGTTTGGACAGGTGTACCTAAAAAAAAAAAAAGTAGCAAGCAAGTGTATTTCCCTTTTAGGAAGCATAAAAGACTTAAAATATTTTCTATTAAATATTAAATAAAGCTGAACTGATTTTGCTACTTCCTGCATGCATACAACAGATTCTAAAACACACTTGATATAGAAGTGACTAGAATGTATGCAGCTTTACAGATCAGCTCTACAGGTGGCTGAGTGGGTAGAAATTATGTAATACATCATTTTCTACATAAGGTATTAAATTGATGTGACCTTATGTGTACATTGCTTTCTGACAACATTTATAGTTATCTTTGGTTACTCCTTGACCAAAATGCTTTATTACCTTTTGTAGTGTTTTGTAGATGGAATTGATGAATATCTGATTCACTAAATGGTGAACGTTTTCATGATATTACTTATTTCTGACAACCACTGTTTTCACTTCTCTTGAGTTATGTTGTCTGAGGGGCTATGTTGGTACTGGTGGCATGAATAGTAATTCAGGAACCGCAGAGGGTATGGCAGCAGATGTTACTGGATTGCTTGTTTGCTCGATGCAGTCCCTACTCATTCTTTATGGGTGATTGCCCGTGAGGGTGTGAGGAAGCGGTAACGATACATCTGGTCTCAACATGGCTGTAGAGCGAACCACCTGGGTGTAGATGGCTTTTTTTAGGATGCTGCGATGACTGGGCCAGTATGCCTGACAAACCTTTGTCAAACTTGCTGTAGGGGAGCTGAAAATTTTCTAAAGCTTTGCATGCGTTCTTTCCAGATTATTTAAGGAAGATTGTGATGTGCTACATTTGCACATCTAATTTATTTTATGACATATGTTCTGGACTTTCACACTTAACTCGTAGGCTTTGTTTACTGAACTTCAGCTTGTACAAAATAAATCCTTTTGGCAAAGCTTTGTATGGTTGAGGCCTGCAAAGACTATCCAGTTCCAGTTTGGGAATATAAACTTCCTATACTTTTCATGTAGACTTTCCAGTAAAATTAAAGGTCTGTTTAGGGTATGGCCTTTCACCTTCCTATCTTTATCTCTTTGCTTTGTTATAATGAAAACATTTGAAAGAAAAACACATACAAATTTACCATGGGATGAAGCAATAGGTACACTGCATATACAACCATTGTGAAAAGACCGAACAACCTCAAAGTACTATATAAAAGACAATGGCATTTAAAAAGGTGGTCTCCATGAAGTATGAGACTCTAAGCTTACAGCTTTTGCTCCCACCATCTTCCTAAATCTCCTCTATTAGGTGAAAATAATATTTAGAATGATGCTTTCTTTACCCTGCCTTCTGTATCACTGGATGTGATGCAGCTGACCTCCCAGAAACATTCTTGTGGAATGTTGAGCAAGCACAATCTCATTAGAGGACACAAACACTCCAATATATTCTAAGAGCCGCCTCTCACAAGGTTTATTCGCACCACCTCAAGAGCCTTTCCAGAAGGATGATGATGATATCCTCATTTTCTAAGCACTGCCGTAGAAGATGGGAACAAGGCAGTAAGATGTTTTAAGGAAGAATCCTGAAAGTGTTAGTGGACTTGGGGATTTTAGTAATAAATCTGTTTTACTGGTACTACTGCCTGCTGTCTAGCTTCACCCTGAGCAGTTTGTGTAAGCCCCAGGACCATGCAGGGGGTGTCAGGGTTGCACTCCTATTGTATTGTAAACATTTACTGCCCAAATAACTCATCATATTACAGCCAGGTGTCAGCTTTACAATTATAAAGCAAGAGCTGCTCCTTTGATTTAGAACAAGATGGCCAGGGTGTTACAGATAATTGTGAAAAGGGATCTGTGGGTCTGGAAGTGGGAGCAAAGATCCCAACTACATGAAAGCTGGTCATCCATTTTGAAAGGTTTAAGCACTATTTAATGAAAAAAAATACCTGGAGTTCTTTGTTTTTAGTAGAGCGCTGAGCCTTGAGTTGCTTGTTTTTAAAATGTGCAGGTTAGAAAGTTGTAATTGTTTTCTTCTGTAGTTGGTCACTGACCCCGAACACATTATGCAGCCAGTGAAGTATCGGAAAACACTTGTTATATGCTTTCTGTGGATGACTTACTAAGTAGAGATAACAAAACAAATGTTAGTGGTGCTCAAAATGTTCTTTGAAATTTTTTTTATAAATCCGTTTCATGGTTTCTTTTGTTCACTGAAAATATTAAAGATTAGGTCTTTACAGCTGTAAAATCTATTTCCATACAACAGACAAGTGTATGCTCGCCTCTCCCTGGGCCTGTTTCTCTTGCCTTCCTTTCCTTCCATACCTCTCAGGCCTCTTCAACATTCATTGCTTCCAGTAGTGTTTATTGCCAGTGTCCTCCACTGCATGCTGGTTTATTGCTTCTGCTCCCTTCCTTACTGTAAGTATTGAATGCAGGAGAGGCTATTCAAGGCTGTACCATAGTAGGGGTGACTTTTTCATGATCCATTGATTTTGGCAGTGGCTGTGTTGACCTAAACTCTTGGCCTGAGATACCTGCAAACGCTGCTGGGCAAGGTAATAAATTTGGTTGGGTTAAAATGACTTGTCTGATCTTAAGTTTTTCTCTGGTAAATGACACAGGAGGTGCCCTTACATATGGCTACCTTAAGTGATTGTATTTGTTTAGAGACCTTCCTTTGGTGTTTGTGAAAGTGGTTGAATCAAGCAACCCTCTTGTGTCTGCAACCAGATTTAAAAAGGGTACTGTGAGGTCATTAGAGATCAACAACTCTTTGATTAGTTTTAGTTTTGATATTAGATGCTTGTTAGTACTTTGTGCTGGCATTTTCAGTCTGCTAGTAAGGAAAATGACACAACTGATGGATTCTGCTGTCCTATACATTTCCAGGATGTCAGCATCTTGCAAAATCTAATTGGGAGGAGACCCACAACACAATTTCTCTCTGAGAGGTCAGCACTATAGGACAATTGGTTTGACACAATGCACAGGATTGCCAGTTCGACCTTCAGAATCTAAACAGCATAAGGTTTATATTTGATGTTTAAAGTCTGTTATTCCTTAAATAGATCATGGTAACTTCCTTGACAATGCCTTTGTCTATTATTCTCCCTATAATGAAGATGCCTTTCCTTGTCTCCACATGTTCCCAAGGTGTGAGTTTACTTTCTGTATTAGGATGATATCCTAGGTATGATTCTGTAGGCTTTCCTATTGTAGCCTATAGTAAATTTGTGTTCATGTTTTACAATTATTGTGCTCCTGCTTCTGCCTCTCATCCTGTAAGCATGCTGAGATGTTAAATTGCTAAAACTGTTCCAATAAATGCACACTGGTACAAGCATGAGGTATTGCAGTCATCCTCTTTGCAGGTGACTGAAGGCGTAATTTGCAAAGATTTTTCTTCTAGAGGCCTAGATTTATAAGTTCTTGATGGTTCTGTAAAACTTACTGGTAACATGCCTTAAAGCCTAACCATACCTTCTTTAAAATAAATTCGGTGTGCTTTTCTTTGTACAACCCCCTTGCTAAATCAGGCCTTCTGAACTACAGTAAGTTCTGTTCCTTTCTGATTGCAGTTCTTATACTTGCTGCTGCTTTTATTGATATCGGTATGGATACCGATATCGGGTAGATATCAGTGATACTTCTCTGTTCTTTAAATTATTAAGCCCTAGTGTGTATAGTAATATTTTAATTATCCTGTTTCAATACTTTCTGGAGGTACAGTTGGTCTATAAATTGCTATGCCCTTGCAGCCAACGTATCTGTCATGGAATAATGGTATATTTGCTAGGGACATGTTTTTGTTAGTGGTTTCTAGATAAACTGCAGGATCTGGGTGTGTGATGTTTATACCATCATTACTTGATATGTTGTGGACCCTAAACTAGTACGTTTACGTTGGATATAATACAGCCCCAGCTGTATATACTAAATTGTGAATTGGGCTTAAAGCTGAACTTTAAATTCAGGAAACACTTTGCCTTGTCATGTGGATAGCAGTGAACTGGAAGATGAATGCTTGTTTATGTCTAGAGCAAGGGTGCCCAACCATGGCCCGCAGGCCACATCTGGCCCGCAGAGCTGCTGAATCCTGCCCTTTGCTCATTCCCTCTCTGCTTGTTGTCTTGCAGGGGATGGGCTGCTCGCATCTTCCCTGTTCCTCTGAGATGGTGCTGCCAGGAGAGGGAGTGAGTGGGTGTGTCCTATAGACCTGTCAATCAGCTGTGACTGCTCCCCACCCACCCTATAAATCCCAGCAGTAGCATGAGTGTCTGTGTCCATCCTGCTGTCGTTACCATGTATATAAACCTTCATATCTCCTACACTGAGTGTCATAGAAATGTGATATTTTCAGGGTCTACAGGGTACACGAAGAGCTGCTACTAAACAAAATTTCTACCCCCTAAACATAAGTTGCCAGATATGGGGTCACAAGCATAAAAATCTAATAACAAGCAGGTATATTGTCACAGTAAGGGGGGCCATTTCAAGACCTTGGTCCCCAAATTGAGTTTGTATGTTTATTGACTCCCAGGGGCCTCTTCAATGGCAACGAGCTATAGGGCATTGGCAATTTTCTGTGCGCTGTGGTGCCCCAAATATATATTAGTTAATTAAATATTAGTCTTGAAATTTTGTGAATGAGTATGTTCAGGCTTACCGTGAGGTTATGGTGCAGTTACACCTTCCTCTTGCCATAGAACCCGGCCTGGGGGAAACACTCAGTACCGCTCACCGATGCCTGCTGTCACATCTGCAGATGCTGCAGTGCCAGGGACTGAGCAGCTGGTGGGGTGCCTGTTACACATAGCTGGACACTTACCTTCTCTAACCCTCAATTGCTCTGAAATAGGGGATGTTGGCAACTAAATGTGGGAGCCAGTAGGAAAGTGCTTTTGTCCCTGCCTTCCTCAAAATTTTATACCCATAATATAACTCCACCTAACATTTCATTAGTACACGATGAAATTCATCAAGATACAAAAACCATACCTGTCATAACATGCTACCCTGTCACACTTAGCCAGCTACTTACCTTCTGTGAACCCTAATTTCTCAGGAACAGGGAAATGTAGTACCTGAAGATGTAACAGTAAGAACATGTACCCCTTGGCCATCTGTCACATGAATTCTATTTCTCTGGAAGAATCTATTGCAGGGATTTTGGGCTACAAAGGTTAGTGGCCCCCTATAACTGACAGCACACATTGTATGAAGTAGTTTCTTTTCTTTGGTACAGGTATGGTGAGAGGGGAGCAATGTATGACCAGCTAGCACTGAATGTTAGATTTAGTTTTGTATCTTTCAATAATGAAATGAACATCAAATAGTGAGTGCAGAAATGATGCATGTATGCTACACTAACTAGAAACATTTACATTTCATGTCAAATAAAACTATTCTAGTTTTAAACATCTGTAACCCCCCCCTCAGTCCCGAGTGACTCGGAGTGGATTTTACCTGTAAAAAGCGGTAATCTTGAGTCAGACTCGGGGTTGCTTAAAACTTAAAAAAAACACTTGCCTTGCTCCGTCCTCCTCCTCCGATCTTCTGCTGCAAACTGCAGAGACAATCTCGGTGCATCGGTGCAGGCCAGAGGATCAGTGGGAAATTCAAATCATTTTGTTTTGGATTCAATACAAAATAGCTGTATAAATACAATCCAATACAAAGACATCCAATACAAATCCAGTCCAATACAAAGACATCCTCATACAATATTTATTATCTATCTATCATCTGTGTGTGTGTATATGTATATTATATATTTGCATATGCCACTGTACAGTTATATTACGTTTCACTATTTTTTTTTTTTGTGTGTTTTTTGTTTAGACTTTAATAAATTTTTTAAATATTGGACATATTTTAGTGAGTTATGCCTAAGAACTATAGCATACAATGTAAAATTTCCATGCAAAAAAAGTAACACTTGTTTTTTGCATGGAAATGCAGACAGAATTAGAACGCTAGGGGGGTTAATGTTTGTTTGCATTGTGGCCCGGGACTTTTATCTTACCCGTGAGGCCTGTGAGTTTTATCTTAACATCAGCCCCCGGATGAAAAAAGGTTGGGCAATATTGGTCTAGAGCAGGCATGTTCAAAGTTCGGCCCGTGTTCAGATTTCCACCGGCCCGCAGCCTCTGTCATAAAATCAAAATTATACTGCTCGCCAGCACTGTTGACCACAGTATAAAATACACACGTATGTAAAAGCGATTTTATATTTAATTAGGGTTAATGAACCGCCTTGCCATTATTGGCCCGCTACTGGGTGGGCATATTCGGCAGGACAGGAGTCCCCATGTGTGCACAGGGAATCCCCTACTTCAGTATAGTGGGTGTGTGCTGTGTGGGACCTGCACGGACCACGCCCACTCTGATTCCAAGAACCTGCTCCGCACAGAGCCCGCACCGACACTGGACTACGTGCACAGGTGGGTGTGTGCTGATTGAGACCTGCACAGACCATGCCAACACTTAGCCTGAGTACGTGCCATACACATTTTCACCTAGCCAAATCTTGGCCCCTTTTGCAAAAAGTTTGGACACTCCTGGACTAGAGCAATCTTCAATGAAGGTTCCTCCATAAAACTGCTAGAGGCTTCTTGAGCAATGGTAGACTGACCACTTCTATCTGTGCCACCATTGATTTGAGCCAGCTTCACAGGGTGGAGTCACCCTGTGAAGTTTACCACTTTTCCACTGATAATGAATGTTTGGTATTGTGCATATTCATTGCAGCCTCATAAAATGATGTAAGTGAGATTAGAGTGCTGTGAAATCCTCTGGAACGTGCTTCCTGAGTATTTGGGAGCTTAGAATGGTCCCCAAGGATTTTTTTGTTAAGATGTGTTTACCAACTTTTTGATGAGCTCAGCATTTTTAGTGACAATCCTATGTTCATGGGCTTTGAAATCGCCTTAGAGCGGTATACGGAAGGGGTATACGGAATGTAAGCAATCAATCTTTAAAAAAAAATTGGAGTTGAAAGAAGGCAATACGACTTTGTGTGTTGGAATATTTTGCTCCTTACCCTGTTGGTCAGGTATTGTGTGTGGGGGGAACTCCTGATAATCTTGTCACAATGACTCAAACATAAATGGTAAAAAATCTTATTTTACATTAACTGATTTAATAAAGAAATGGGTATTATGGCTCCCATTAATTTTTTGGTTTTGTTTGGCAGACCATCTCAAACAGCCCTTCTGCTAGGCTAGAGAATTTGACTTGTTCCCCAGCCCTCTGTCTCAGTCTGCTGGAACTTTTGTGCTGACATTGACATTATTTTCAGCAGAGCAATGCCTATCTTGACTTCCAAAGCCAGGCCAAACATTGAGTGCAGGGAAATGACTTTTGCATGGCGTAGTTCTGGGGACATGACTGCGTAAACAGAAAACGAGCTCCAAGCAGTTGCCTTTGGAGAAATTTTAGAAGCCTGGTGATGGTCTGTAAATAATGCTTTAGAGGGGGAGGTGGTCTGATGATAAATTTTATTAGCTTAGGCTATTGACACACATCAGATGATTCTCTCCCAGTATGAACGGTTGGGTTCACCTCTGGCCTGAATCTGACATGTGTACAGTGCTCGTAATGGAGGAGAGCACAGCAAGATGCCGCATACTCGTCCTTTCCTTCCCCCCCCTCCATAGAACATAATGGTGCTTGTGTGTACAGTCCATGTTCGTTCATCTGTCACTCTTTTGTTGCTGCATCAAAAAAGATGGTTTCCAGCGACAAGTATTGAACTTGTGTACTCTGCCTTAGTCTAATAGTGTTTCTTGATATCTTTACCATGGGTGAACCCCTTGAAATAACCTTCAGGTCTTCTCGGAGACCCTGCTATACTTACTACTCCATACCTCACAATATATTAACGTGATGGCCGGTAGGAAGGATGCCTCTTACTTTGCTGGTCATTGGGAAGGCTGCCACACCCCTACACTTAGCCAAAAAAAAATAATTGGAATCTGTTAAACTCATTGCTCTCGTTGCTCAATGAGCCCCTAGCAATCTCTGGAGGAACCCTAAGATTCCACAAAACCCTGGTTGGGAATAGCAGCAAAATAGCATCCAATAGCAGCAAAGCATTAAAAAAACAGTGTAATGTTTCCTGTAGTGAATTTGGCTAGGATTGCAGTTGAGAATCCATTTAGAGTTTTTATTGGGCACAATCATGTTTCAGTGTTGCAGATGTAAGAGTGTTAAATATGGATTTGGATGTGACCACTGAATGACATGGTTTGCTAAAGCACTGTTGCTGAACACTTGCATTATTTCCTTGTATGCAGTGGTCATTACAATTGCATGAAATACCTTTTTATGCCCTAAACGTGTTAAAAAAAATTTGTAAATGCTTGTTTACTTGATTAGTATGTAATGCACTTTACAAATTCAAATGCCTTAAAGTCTCAATGTAAATCCAACTTGTCCTTTTTTTATTCACCCGTGATGTTTGTTGTCCAGTAAAATACTTGGATGCCCTAGATTTGGTTTGCTGCTCTCCTTTTTTTAGATATAAATTACATAACTAAAATTTTTTTAAATATAATACCTGGTTGTCCTTCTCAGATAGGCCTTTTTCTCTCCCAGTCTTTTAATTGAACTACATAGCACACAGAAGTGATTACTAGTGTACAATGCTTCATACAGTGAAATCTCAGTGTCATTCTGCTGGCACGGCCTTAAATCACAAATATCAGCAATGTCCTTAGTTTGCTGCTCACCTGATGTAAATATCTGTTGTGTTCATAAACTTTAGATCTATTTTTAGTATGTTTGAGATCATTCCTAACTGTATATACTGTTGTGTTTTATTCAAACCCACAGCCCCCCCCCCCCCCCCAATCGTTGTAGATCTGTTAAAGTTTAACCTATTCTCAAAATCTAATTGTACAGTTCTGTGTCTGTGCAAGAGTCGTGTACATCACACAGAGCTGGAGGACAACACCCTTAAGTCTGGCATAATGGCATCCAACATACAGAGGTTTGGGGCCTGATTCAACTAGATTGTTACAGACGCACAGCAATACATATAATGTCACTTATTCTTAATGACACCTCAAACATACATTGTGTACATTTCTGTGCAATCTGGTGTTACGGGCTGCAAAATTAAACAGAACGGTATTCTCCACAGAGATTTTTAAGCTAGATGGGAAGAGGCTCTAGGCAGGTAGCAGCCCCTGTATTGTGATCCAACTTTTCAGTAACCACCCAAAAACAGCCGGGTGGTTACTGAAAAGTGCTGGGTGGTGTGCCCCGGCTCAAAGGTGCTAGGGAGAAGGCTGATCTATCAAAGCTGTATTAATGAAGGCATAACTAAACTTTACTATGTTCAAATTGTTAAAATCTGCAGACCATTGCACTGCATAATGGATCGAAAAATAATTGTTCATTAGGATTGTATAGTTTATGGCCAATTTAAGCTAGTGATTTACTAGCAACTGCACTGCTGTGGCAGACCAACACTTATAGTAGGCATACACTATTTTTTTTCCTGCTGTTTTTGATGACCATTAAAAGTTATCCATACACAGTGGAAAAATTAAAACATTTGTTTAATTAATAGTTTATGCTTGTTTTCGCTATTTTTTTTTGTATATATGTTGTTTTTGTATATAATTGGTCACATCACTTATTGTATGACTTGCCTCAACTACTCCTAAAATTCATAGCAGCGTTGTTATTCTTGCTGTATGTTTACTCCTTCAGCTGATTGTTTGGGCTTCTTTTGGGATAGACAGCGCAAAGGCATTTTTCATGTATCAGATACAGTATTAAATTTACAGATGTGTGAATTACTTGAAGTAATTACTACTAAGATATTATAGATCTGTAATAAACGTGACAACGCTATTTGTAAGTACAAGCAGTGAAGCATCTTAAAAACTGTAATTGGGAGCTCTGTGCAGGGTGTTTCAAACAAAGACTTTGTTAGTGTATTTTCTAACTTATTTTATTGATAAGGCGTATGGCTTAATACATAAGGATCAGTAACTTTAAAGGTAGCAATCATTCTGAAAAGCTATATACAGTATATTTATATATATATATATATATATATATATATATATATATATCTCTCAATCTCTTTAAGGAATGGCTGCTGAATACATTAAATTGCAGAGCTCCCTCTTGTGGCTAAATAAGTTAAGCACCAAAGGGAAGCTAGATTTTCTTTGCCAAAAATAATGGTTCATGATCACCTTGGATGAAAATCATGTCAGTACTGGTTATCCTTCAATCTTAAGCAGTCNTATCTCTCAATCTCTTCAAGGAATGGCTGCTTAAGACTGTAAATTGCAGAGCTCCCTCTTGTGGCTAAATAAAGGATTTATCAAAACATTTTGGAAAACTATGGAAAAGAAACCCTTTAAAAATTTGGAGGGGGAAGGCTGAAATCTGTTTTACCAAGCAGTGTCCTCTGTTGCCACATGAAAACATTTCTCAAAATATTTTGTACCATGACAGACATGTTAATATATGTTAATAAATTCTACATATTTCACCTCTTGTGATAGAACAATTGCACTCATGGTTTCTGTTTTTCCAGGTGGAATGAACCTTGCTTGAATGACTCCCAAGTTGTTTTTGGAACACTGCCCGTGGTGAAGAAGTTTCCTACAACCGAAGCCACCCTGTGGCTGTGTTCTTTACGGATTTGGGGTTCCATAGGATTTGTGAACTCCTGAAGGTCGTCTAAATTAAGTCATAGAGACTTGCCAATCATGGTTCTGTCACAGAGACAACGAGATGAGCTGTAAGTGTTTTTTATAGTTTCCTATTCAGTGCTTATTATGTTTTCTGCGTTATTACATTATCTGGCAATGTTGTTATTCAAGGGATTCAGACCGTGTTTGAGTTTATTAAAACAAATTTTTCGGTTAACAAAAAGGGAGCATGCCCTTCAGAAAATGAGTGTAGAAACACTTTTAAAATTGGTGGCCTAGCACACTCACTTAAGTTTTATCAGATGAAAAATATTCTGTGGGTTTCTTTGGCTTTTAATACCTTTGCTTAGCCTTGCCATCAGTGTTTCTGCTTTACTACTTTTTTTCTTTGTATATACACAACCTGGAGAAGTAAAGCACACAGATTATAAGTACATTTTTTCAGTCTGTGCTCTGCTGCAAGAACAGTTTGTTAGCCTGCTTTAGTTTCAGTAAAAGTGAAGTGTTTTAGCTGCTCGATATGTTCTTATAAAATACTGCAGTTTAACACTCCGTTGGAAACAAAGTTATCTCTTATAATAAAAAATAGTAATATTTTTTGCAGTGCTGACATAGACATTCATGATCTGTGTGCAATTTAAAAATTATTAGTTAACATTAAATTCATGCATGCTACATTTTTGTAGTTTTGTTATTGTGTATGAAGAACCATCATTCCAACTATTGCTGTTTTAAGTTGCAGCACTGGACTTCTCTAGTAACTTCTATTTGGTGTAAAAGTAGACAGTGTTTGCCCCAGAGTATTTCCGCAGTTTTTTGCACCATGAGCTGACATGGATTAATCCAGCTTGTCTGTCTTGCAATACCAGACAATAGATGTTATATTCTGTTGAGGACTATTCTGCCCTGCCCATGGCCTTCAGGAGAGTCTGGGTGTAGTAGATTTTATACTGTCTGTGAACAGGTTGAACAGGTTAATATTAAATGGTAACAAGTGCCGTTAGTTTCAGTTGCTGTAAAGATTCAGTATGGTGTTTATACTGTGCTAAGAAACTTGGAAGTGGTGTGACCTTTATTTAAATTTTGTGTCCGTTTTGTCTACTGGTAATTATAGGTTATAAGCTATATTACATCTATTCTACTAGCTTCTAAAAATCAAAGTTCTGTTTTTTATATTTGCATCATGCTAATGTAAAATATAAATTGCAATGGACTATATACTAAATAAGCAATGGACTAAATACTAAAAAGTAGAATTCAGTTTAGGAATTACATAAAAAGTATTTATATCAGAAAAAAGCAATGATTTACTAAAGGTGTTGAACATCTTCAATCAACAGATTGATGTCACTAAATCCAGTCATTTAAAAAGCAATTTCTGTTGTATTTTTATCCGTACATGAATTGGGTAATAAAATTAAACACGGTTTTAATTTATCACATGAAGAATATCAGCTCTTTCAGTAAATCTGGACATATCTGTCAACTGCAATAACAAGTAAGCAATATTATATATCGATCTTAGATATTTATTGAATATACCTTGTACCTGTGTAATAACTACTAGTACACACTATGCAAAGTTTATATTGTAAGTGATTGCAGTTCTGATCTCAGGTTTAGTAGGTATGAATTGCATAGATTATGGTTATAAAATTTTACATTTGTAAAAATAAAAAGTGCACTTATTTATGTACCTGTTCTGCATTTCCATGATGCATGATGTTTTGTGGTAGATTTGTTTGTTCGTAACAGTATCCACACAAGATGAATAGTTCTCAAAGGCTAAAATTCCCCCCCCCCCCCCCTGCACTACAGAGCTGTTTGAAATCCAGTGTGTAATGTTAAACGTTCTCCACTTGTACCTTCTTGTAGAGCACATTAGGTAGACACTTGGAGAATATGTGAAGAAAAAAATTGGTCAGCTGTGCTACCTAGTTTAAATTTTAGGAGTTTTAAGGTTAGTGGGGAGGAGTTGGATAGCAATAAAACCTGATGGGTTCTGTATACCTGTTGGGGAGCGTCTTTTTCGCAATTTGTTTTTAAAGTTGGCAGTTTTTTTGTTTTATTGAATGTGCCAACAATGATGGGCTTCATACTCCTTTCAATACCAATTTTCTTGAATTTTCCGCATCTTCTCCAGTACACTCACATTCCCAGAAATTAAAGGAAGTGTATTCAGTGGGTCAAAGTGAAAGTTGAAAGAATTTTGGCATACCCAACAGATGTTTGATCAACCTATTGAACCAACATCAGTCAACATTGCTCTAGTTTTCAGTATGTTTCTGTTAGATGCAAAAAAAAACCATTGATTCTAACATGTATTAAAAATATATAACAAGGTATGGCAGCCTTGTACAGGAAACAGAATCATTCTGTATTCCTGAAAAGTGCTGTTTTTTTTTTTTTTCAATTGCAGAGTGTTCTTGGTTGTCTAGATTTATGTATTTTGGTATCTGGTATCTTGGCTGTGACTTGGTTTAGAGGTTTCTGTGACTGAAATATTCAAACTAAAGTGTAATGCTTCATTTAGATTCTTGAAGCCTTTCAGTACAAAATTCTATAAATGTTTATCTACACGATTAAAAAGACTTATTGATCTGGTCTCACACTGAACTTTGTAAGCTGCTTTTCGATTTAGATAGCAAAGAAATAGATAAACGTGTATTGTGTGAATGTCAGCTTTTCTCCTTGTACTATAATTCCGGCAGTTCTGCAGGTTGCATGCCAACATGCACAGCTGTCAGAAGACCGACAACCTCTAACCGACCTTCCTTACCTTGCTTCAGCTATTTTATCTTGAAATGTACCAGTGCTGGGCAGATTACAATGCTCAGGTTCACTGGACCGGTTTATTTTAACTAATTCTGTCAAAATCCCAGGGTATTTTTAATGAAGCCTGTAGGAAAAGTGAATAATTGTTACAGTAAAAACTGCATGTCAAAATGTTCATCATACAGTCTGTTGAAATGAAATAATATTTCTAGGGTTTTGGGGTTGTGTTCCTGTAATGGTCTAAGCTAGCTTTGCTTGCTTAATAATGTCCATCAGCTATGTACTGTTTGAATGTACAATGGAATATCTTTGGTCCCTACTTTGCTGTGTTAAGTTAGTCAAGTGTAGCTGATGTTAAAATAATATAGCAGGTAACCAATTAGACTTCCTTTAATAAACCTTTATTCATCATGTTTCTATTGTTTTGTCATTGTAGCTGGTTTATTTGTATATGGAGAGCCTTAAAAAGATTTGGTTTGGGGGAAAAGAAGCATCTTGTGCAAAGTTTATTTTTGCTGGGAAAGCCATACAGGACTCCTGGAGTATGTGAGCTGAATGAAACTTACATTAAACATACAACAAACATGAATGGCAGACTATGGGTCACCTGTTAAGTAGATGGCTGCTGCAGAATAATGAAGCACAGATTTGGATGTTTTCCTAAATATTGGATGATCGCTCATTCTGTGTCCGTTTCTTTAACATTCAACCCTATTGTTAACGCCAAAGGCAGAATAGACCAAATACAAAGTTGTGACTGGGCCTTAATAATGTTTTCTGTTGAAATATTTTTCTTATACTACTCCCCTCTCTTCTACACATCCAGCTTTTATATAAACATACCCCTTAAATTTTAATAATATAAAAATATACCCACATGTACAAAAAATAATTGAATACATTTTCCCCTATTCTTTTTATGATGTTAGGATGTGTCCTGAATGGCATTTAGCTGTCTTCAGTTACTTCCACAGCAGTCGAACAGAGAACATTTGAGCATTTTTACTGTTCTGACTTTACTGCATTTATTTTTGTTGAGTTGTCTGTTGCAGTCACTTCCCTTTCTAAAGCTGTTTTTGGACGTGTTTTGTTTCCTAAGAATTGTTCATGCACAACTGCTATGGCCATATTTTATATACTGAAGGTGATGATTGATAGGGCCTTTTCCATCTGCTGTGAACTTTGATCTCTTCCTGCTCTGTAGCTGAATTTAAGGTGTCAGGCTGGCTTATCTTGCTCTAGGCTGTAATTGTCTATTAACGCTTGTCATGCTGCTTTGTGTCCTGCTTTTCTATGACTGCCTAAATTGGAAGTTACGTACAATCTATAGTAGTATGTTTTGTGTGTGTATATTGGAACATGCATACTTGTTTTTTCCCCTATAAATTCTGTGTAGTTTTGTTACATATCAAAACTAGGATGTCCTCTCCTGGAATAATGTCAGACGTCAGGTTTGGAGCCAATTTAATTGTTTGACCCTGAATGACTTAGACCTATAATAAATGAGAATAAATTGCCCATTACCATAACCAAGCAACCTCATTACCCCGGAGACTTAATCCTAAGGTAATTTCTGTACTTCGGTCCCTCCCACTATCTCTGTAAAAACAAAACCAGTTTAAGTTCAGCCAATTCTGATATCGGGTAGAAGTAACTATATCAGGTTTTTAAGGTTGGAGGAGCTTGACAATGTACTAGTAGTGGATGAAGATTTTAGTACATGTTTTAGTGTTATGCTATTGTTCGGTGTTCCTTCACACTACTTGTTTGTTCAACATGACCAATAATGTTGTTTCCAGTAACAGATAAACTGAGCACGATACACACAGTATCCTATGCAGAGGGGAGCCGAGTGCTCACCTTCTGACTATAGCATTTGTTTCTTATGGTCACTCTTGGATCTGCTGTGGTGGATTGATAAACAATGTCAACTGCTGTGCGCTTGTCAGATTATCCTTCAAGATGCACATCACTGTTGTCATAGACCATGATTATGATTTGTGTGCGAAGCCCAAGGCTTTGCAGCCTAGATTTTGCATTATGAGATTTTCTAAATCCCCCAAAACTATCTGCGTTTGTCTCTAGACTTCTGCTTTACAGTTTACTTTTAATGTTGGCTGATGAGTCTTGTATCTGTAGTATTGAGCTTTTACAGTACTTTGGACGATGTACACACCTGTAAAACTAATCTGATCCCTCCAAAAAATTGTAAACTACAAAGGCCTATAAAAAATGTAATTATTTAAGGTCTTCTAATTGTTGTATAGGTACGGGAATATTTTCAGATTGGCAGGTTTTCTATTAGAACAGTTTTACAATTGCTTTGTTTCATTAGCACCTACAATATTTGTAGCTTGGCAGTTTAGTATCATAAAGCTAAAAATGTCAAGTTAGTTTGGAAAAAAAATGTATTTCCTACTAAAACCAATATTTTGTTGTGTTTAGTGAATCTGGAATGTGAAAATGGGATTTTGAAAGGTTTACCGTTGTCCAGGTTTCTAAGCATGTTCGTCTGGAAAATTTACAGTTTGTTGCAGACAGTAAATGTTGTTTATGATATTGTTATTTGATAATCCTTGCAGCGGTTGGCAATCGGACTTGATGTATGTGGTAAACGATTCAAGTTATGGGAAAAACATGCCAGCACCTACTGAAAATGGCATTTGCCTTGTTGGTGTTTCAATTACTTTTAAGTCACTGACCTGAGACAAGCATTCAACAGTTTACGTCCTTTTCTGTTTTGAATACTTGTTCCACCTCAATGGCTAAATTTATTGAAGCCATAAAAACTCAGTAATGGGGGAGCTCCCATATCTCCGGTTTATCATTGTGTTCACTTAACCCGGCATACTTTTATCCACAAAACGTTTGTTAATGTGTTAATTTATTATTTCTTTCAGAAATCGAGCAATAGCAGATTATCTTCGTTCTAATGGCTATGAAGAGGCCTACTCTGTTTTTAAAAAGGAGGCAGAGTTAGATATGGTAAGTCTTTTTGGATTTGCTGATAGTCTTTAAAATTTCAAAATAAATGGATCTGTCATTTCTGCTATGTCTTGTATTAGTCATAGTGCAGTAATTATACCAAGTATCATGCTATTCAGGAACTTCAGATGTGTTCCTAAATGATTTGTTTATTTTCTAGTAAAGGTAGCTTTAAATATTCACTTTTCACATCAGGGAGAAGGTTGTTTGGCATTTGCGTTTTTAAAGCGGAGTGAAGGTCAATATGTATTTACACTTCTCTACACTACACTTCTTGGCCAAGCCAGGATAGCTAAAGTATGCACAATTGCTAAAGCAATGCAGAAAGTAAAACATTTAATTGGTTTCCTAACTTTTCAGGTTCACAGCACATTTGGATTACTGTGCATTAAAATATATACATAAACACATTTAACTGCCCACCTAATGGCATATATATGGGCCTGCTGGGCACACCTAAAAACTTGCCAGTATAGTATCACTGTTTGGTTTTCCCTGGGTTAACCAAATGCAGATAGGCAGAAGTTGAATTGCCTTGGCAATTTCACAATCAAATGATTTTTTACATGTCCTAATATCGTAGACTTTGCAAACATGATAACCACAGTTTTTAGAAAGCAGCCAGACCAGCCAAGCTGTCCTATCTATACCAATTATATTCTGAATCCATGCTGTGAGTTGATTGTGTCTCTCACATTTCCTGTTAATACCGAAATGTTTTCCAGTATTGAATAATGTACATTAGTTGGGCCCAAGACAAAGCAACCTTTTTATTGATATGGCGGAAATGTCTGCTTTCATAGTAATATACTGCTCTGCACTATACATTGCCTCAGAAAACGCAGGTGCATGTTAGGTGTGTAGTCAGATGATTGTCCTACAAATACTATGTTATCTTGTGACCCCATTTACCCTGTGTTAAAGTTGCTTTACATCCAGCATCTCATATGTTGAAATTTCTACAAAGACCTACGGGATTGGTGTGCTTATTTGCCTAATATATGTTCTGCATTACTATGTAAGTCTTATGGTAATGCAAAATTAGCTTTATGCAGGTCTAAAGTAGGTCAAATGCACCAGTCAATGATTTGAATAATCATAAGTGATGGCACATTGGTGCCATTAACACAAGCCCAAAGGCAATCGTCACAGGTTTTATGGAGGTTTTAAACATGCTCCAAATTGGCACAGATGGATGCTTCAATATAGTAAAGAGCTGAAATATAGGAGCACAAAGAATAATGAACAGTCTGTCTATACCTACCCCTCTATTTCTGGCATGTTAGGGGTGTTGCGGGCCATTTAATCCTATTACAGATGTTTTTTAACATGGTCAGCGTCAGCCTGGTACTGCATAAATGTCCAGCCATGATCACATCTACAGGAATAATGGTCCTTCCTATTAGTTGTGTTCTATTATAAAATAAAAAAAATTAAATAGTAAAACCGGCTTCCTCAAGAGCTTGCTAGGGGTTCTTTGAGCAATGAGCAATTTGAGTCTGTAGTGTCAGTTTAAGCGACACCAATTGTCTTTTTGGCTGTTTGTAATGCTAGCATTGTTTAATCGTAGCAGTGTAAGAGGAATTTGTCTTACTAACCACCACACTAATCTACTGTGAGCTGTGGACATGGAAAATATAGCAGCAATCTCCCTGAAAGTTAAAGGTTGGGAAACACTGTATTAAAAATGTTACCTTGATCACCTATCTTTAGAAAGGGACTTTAAAGAGAAAGTTGATGATAACAATAGACCTACCTGTTTATATATACATTTTGTTTTTATTTCAGAATGAAGAGTTAGATAAAAAGTATGCTGGCCTACTGGAAAAGAAATGGACATCAGTTATCAGATTACAGAAGAAGGTAATGTGAAATATAAATAAGATGCTATCTGTGTCAACGGATTTTCTATTGGTTTTATATGGGCTTGCCAAGTCAAATGTCTTTGGACACTTTGCAAGCGTAAGTCTTTAAAAATTATTTGTCCGCTACTGTGAATAAATATCTGCTGTATTCATCTTGCATGTATTATACAAAGATGACTGTAATGTTAGCAGTTTTGCTACAAAACATTGTGTGCAAATATACAGACATCTTTCCTTGTTCTGTGTTTAATAATTTGGGCATTATTATCCATGTCATTTAAATGTAGCATTATAATTTTGTGCTTGTTAAGCTGTTTTATTTTGGCATAGGACACATAATGTGCCTTAATACCAAAGGCCTAACACTTGATGTGCATTTTCTAATTTAAGGTTATGGAATTAGAATCAAAATTGAATGAAGCAAAAGAAGAGTTTACTTCTGGGGGACCTATAGGACAGAAGAGAGACCCCAAAGAATGGATACCGCGTCCTCCAGAAAAATATGCACTTAGTGGTCACAGGAGTCCAGTCACTCGTGTCATTTTCCATCCAGTGTTTAGTGTTATGGTCACTGCTTCAGAGGATGCAACTATTAAGGTACTCTTGTTTCTTACAGTAAGGTCATTGTATAGCAACAGATAAATCTCTCCATTTTGTAAACTTCTAAACAGATAAAATTTTGCTTTGGATTATTATAAGCCTATATAGCGTTTCTGTTTGCAACATACAGACTGTTTTGCTTTACAGGCCAGTAAAAAGTATTCCTGTTAGAGCTTTAATAAACCTTACAATTGAAACCTCTAAAAAACAAAGCTTTATACTTTCCTCTCCAGTGGGTAGCTTGTAAAGTCTGATAAACGCATGACTCTTAAGGTGCGTACACACTTCCAATTTTTATCGTTCCAATCGAACGACGAACGATCGATTGGGCAAAAAATCGTTCGTAAAAAAAGTAACCAACGACGCCGACGAACGAGGAAAGTCGCTGGAAACGAACGACCGGACCGGCGGATCGGATTGGACGACGATCGTTGAACATAGTTCGTGTGTACGGTCGTTCGTTGATCGTCCATGTTCAGAGCATGCGTGATGAACGAACGTCCGTTCACTTTCCTGTCGTGCACATAGTTCCTCTATCGCTTAAACGATCGTATCTATTGTGTGTACAATATCTACGAACGATCGTGTCGTTACCTCTATGTGCAGGATCGGTGCTATACGATCGTTCGTGTATATCGTGCAGGAACGTTCGTCGTTCATTTTCCGACGATAATAATTGGAAGTGTGTACGTAGCTTTACTGTTTGACCTTTCTGGGTTTGTTGGCTCAATGGGGAACAAACTATTTTCCCTTCTGCTGATTTTACATCCGTACAAGTCTCCTCTGTGACATAAATGTTGACAGGAGGAACCACAGTTGTCAAGCCGGGCCTGCAATCTAAAATACTGTTAAATAGTAGTGCCCTAAACTCCTCAAGCAAACCAAATTCTTCAACTACCCGTACTAACCTGTTACTTTTACAGAGTATCGCTGGTTGCAGAGCAGTTGAAACTTAGACTTCTAATATCATAGTAACAGCAGTTTATACAGTGCTGCTCATACCAAAAAAAAGAAAAATTCATGTAGCAGATGAAAGCTCAGTTCAAGCCTTCCAATTACTGTAATGCAATCAGGCTGCAATTAATTATAAATACAGCCTCCTCCTTGTGTGTTTGTTCATACGCAAAAAAAGAGACGACTAGTCACACTGGAGAGTCTGTCTTCTGTTTTTGTAGTCTCCAGTGTACATTCATTGCCTTCTGCTGGCTTGCCCCTTCGAAACAGTTTTACCAGATTGTCCCAGGCTTGGCATCATTTGCCTTTCCTGCTTTTTTGTCACTCGAAATCTCTCTACTTTCATCTAGCAGGTCATATTCTACACCTGGCATATTTTTGTCAATTGGGCTGCTGCAGAAGGTTGAACTAGTGTGTGTGTGCGCTCTGGATTTGTATCCTTGTGGCTGCCAGCTTCGTTTTTGGCATTTACAGATACAAGGAATGGGCCAGGAGTGTACTAAAATTAAGCAGTGTTAGAAGTTTTATTCTTTACCAGTTTCTATTTTATACCTCAGGAGTAGATGAGTTAATATTGTACTAAGTACTCAACTAATCTAAAGTGAAAGTAAACCGAAGTACAACGTAGGCAATGTAAGGCGGAGCTCTGCATATACTCAGGAGCACTCCCTATGCTAATGTTGCAGGTTTTCTGAGTAAAACTGTTCTTAGACTTGTGCTGAGTTTCTTTTACATTGTTAACAGCTGCAGTTTTCACGTATGATGAATAAATGAATACAATCTATGTGTACATGTTTAAAAACTTCTGGTAATATACATATAGCTCTCATAGATATGTGTATCATTGCTTCCAATGTGTTTGCACGACTATTCATGCCCCATTTCAAATGTCTTTAGACTCTGTTTGGATGGTATTGAATGAGACTTTAAGACTGTTTTGAGAAAAGATGAACTTGAAGGAGTTGGGTTTTATTTAATTTTCAGAAATATGATTGGCAGTGATATTTTGATAGGGCTGTTGTGTGGCAGCAGCTGGCAACATATAAACTGCTTATCATTTCCCTCTCTCCTAGGAATTCATAGCCACCTAGTGGCAATTCTGTTTTTTTCCATTTTCTTTTTTTGAATCACAGATCAGTAGCTTAAAACGAATATATAATGAAAGGCTGAAAGGGAATGATTGGGAAATGTTGCTAGGTTTCTTTAAAAAGAGGGAAGTAGCTTAAAACTTTGGATTATTAGGTTTCTATTTTTCTAAAGAAAAACAGTTCTTTGCTGCACAGTTGTTAAATCATGCATCGCAATTATGTCGAATGTTCAGACAAATAGTTCAGTTGTTGCCTTTTACCTAGATGGTATGTATTAGCCCTTAAAAAGGGGTATTTGTCTTTTATTTTACTTGTCAATGTACATGCAAGCCAGATAAAATGATTTGAAGGGATTCAAATATAAAACTTACTTCTAGCCGATCATTACCAATTAGTTCTTTTACTCCTTGATCGGTTGTGACATTTTCACACTTGTTTGTTGTTAAATCAAAATCTCGTACTATGCACAAACAATCTTGAACAACTGGTCAACAATTTTCTTTTTTTTTTCTTTTTTTTCTTTTTTTTTAAAGTGATTAGATCCGAAGAACATTTTGTACACATTTTTGTAGGCATCCAACTGATTGGGTAATTGTTTGGGTTGGTTGAGGGTAAAATTGGCTGCAGATCCACCCAGGCTACGTTATATATGCATTGTGCATTTCATAATTGCCCTTGGATTTTAGCAGAACATTCATTTTGAGTTGCAGGGTTTTTTACTTACAAATGCACATTCCAATTTCCTCTGTTCTGGTCGTACCCTATATTTCCCATGCCATATTTCCCGACAATATGCAATAGAAGTATGACCATTTAACCATTGGAGCAATCATGATTTTTATGATGGAAGTTAAAGTATATTGAATATGGTGTACATTTTCTCTGAAGAATGATATGGTAGTTTTTGTGAGTAGAGCGATAGGCACAGGAATTGTGTTAATAATTGTGTCCAGTAAGTATTGTAGTTTATTATGTGTTATTGTGCTGCATGAGATTTTGGATTGTGTTTTAATACTCATGTTGGTGGAGGTGTTGGAAAACCCCAGGCCTGAATAAATAACATGAGGCAAGCTTCCTTTGTCTGTGCCTAGCTAATTATTCAGAGAGGTGCCAGACTACCCTGCAGAGTGCAAATGGAAGCCTCCACAACTTGTCAATCCACAGGCTGGTGTTAACGGATTTCTCTCTCCATGTTAGGTATGGGATTATGAAACAGGAGATTTTGAGCGAACACTCAAGGGACACACAGACTCTGTGCAGGATATCTCATTTGATCATTCTGGCAAGCTACTGGCCTCCTGCTCAGCCGACATGACCATCAAGCTATGGGATTTTCAAGGATTTGAGTGCATTAGGACTATGCATGGTAAGAATCTAGCTGCATTTAGAAATGCTCAGTATTCAGTTTGTTGTGTTTAAGCACCGGAGCTCAAACTTTTATACCACTTATGGACCAACACAATTTTTGCAGGCTTGTTTATTTAGCAATATATTTGTTACTACATGTGATAAATTTGTAATATATGTTTTCTTTGTTTTTTTCAAGATAAGCAGACTTTGTAACTGACAATATAAAAATATTTTAACCTCCCTGGCGGTGTTGCCGAGTGTGGCTCGGAGTTAGTTTTCAGTGCCAAAAGCGGTAACCCCCAACCACACTCTGTAAACTCCCTGGCAATACCACCCCAAGTCCTACCTGGTTCCCACATTCCAGTGGCGTTGTCCAGCAGCGCCTGCGGCGTCCTCCAGCGATGCCTGGCATCTGCGTCTCCATCGTGTGAACGTTGGGGGCGCAGGGCCAGAAGAAGCAGATGCTGGCCAGGCATCTGCTCGCGAGCCTTAGGCTGGAGGGTGGGACTGTGGGGCAGCTAGGTGGGACCGGGCATAAAATTTAAAATGAGGATTTTTTAATGTACCAACTTTACATTTTAAAATACTTATTATTCATACCGACAGGGAGGTTAGTATTATGCAAAATTGCAAGACACATTTGCAACAAATCAAAAAAAAATGCACCTTTTTCTAGCTTCAATAGGTGTTTAAAAAATATTGTTCCTTTAGAGGAGCAATTGCTAATAATAAAGCTAAACTTATGAGAGTTGTACAAAGCTTTGCATCTTTTAATGCTGCTCCAAAAACAGTAATAAAACAAAGGTAATAAAAATGCGAAAGATAAAAGAGAAAGGTCTTCAATTAGCACAGATTTTGGAAAAGTAAGGATTAACAAAGGGGTTCAATAGTAACAGATTAAAGAGAAAAAAAAATATCCAGGAGACTTGTAATGCATTTGGTCAAGAATTGAGAACATTTGCCAACTAATATCCAGTTTTATTGAATCCATTCCAGGATGGGTAGATCACCCAGGTTCACCCATGATATTCACTTTTCTTCAATCTTTGATAGCTTTTATAAATTGAAATGAAATAAAACTCGGCCATGTTCATGCAAGTTTGTTTTTATCTATCTATTTTATCTTTAGGTCATGATCACAATGTTTCTTCAGTAGCTATAATGCCTAATGGAGATCATATAGTGTCAGCCTCAAGGGATAAAACCATTAAGATGTGGGAGGTTCAGACTGGGTAAGTGTCAGTTTTATTTATTTTTATTTTCAGTAATTGGTGTAATGTGAATTATTACTGATCTTTTTGTTTATTACTATAGGTATTGTGTGAAGACATTCACAGGGCACAGAGAATGGGTTCGCATGGTGAGGCCAAATCAAGATGGTACCCTTATCGCAAGTTGTTCTAATGATCAGACAGTCCGTGTTTGGGTGGTAGCAACAAAAGAATGCAAAGCAGAGCTTAGAGAACATGAGCATGTTGTAGAGTGTATTTCCTGGGCCCCTGAAACCTCTTATACTACTATATTGGATGCCACAGGATCAGAGGTACAGTATTCTTAATTTTTTAAACCCAGAATATAGATAGCTCTCCAAAATCTGAAACTAACCAGGCTCAACACGTTTTATATTGGTAACAGTGCTACAGGACCGTGGCACTGCACCAAGTCCAATGTAGCCCTTGAGATTCTAGGACCAGGCTGTATGTTGGTGCCTGACCGTTGGGGTTGAGCACAGCCCCTATAATTCAAGTATTAAATAGCAGCGTATCTTTTTGTACTTTAATGTTTAACACATGAATATCAAGGGAAGGTGCTTAATGACAGGAGTGGAAGAGGCTTCATTTTCTACTTGAGCAGTCAGTACTCATTTATAGCCTGAGCCTTGGACCCAAATTTGCTCACAGCACAGATCACAAGGTATTTACACTACTTTTGTTTCTTCAAAAACATTTTAGTTTAATCCTGCAGAAGTATTGTGGCTGCCACTGCAGACTATTTCTAAAAATACTAGTTGCCTGGCTGTTTTATGAATTCTCTAACTTAGTACTATCTGAGTCATTGGCCCAGAAAAATCAAGGAGATCGGTAAAGTCATTGTAACCTAACATAAAACCTTCAAAAAGCAAGCAGAGACACTTCCATGTAATAGGTTTGCTACAAGTAGACCAATCCACTACATTATTTTATAGAGTTTTAAAAGGGGGTTTTTATTTTCGTATAAAATAATCCAAGCAAGCATAGTTTCCCCAGTGTATTCATTTGTGTGTCTCTTTGCAGAGTCCCATTCACAGCTTAATAGAAATATATACGTTTAGGGTGATTTGTATTGCATTTGGAAAAGCAGGCAAAGTTCATGTGGGCTCTTAAGTGCCCATTTGCACACAACCCTACTATCCCAAATTTGATTTATTTTAGATAACAAAAGTAATATAACAAAGTAAAATAGATGCCTTGAATGAATTTAAACTGTCTCATAACAGAAGAAGGTAAACATTCTTCTGGTCTAGAATTTACTGTGCCATATTAGGTTTTGACTACATTTGAAGTTATTATTCCAAAGAAAAGTACAACTTCTGGGAGAAACCTGTGGAAATCCATTGGTGATGAAAAATCTGTGGTTTGAAGTATAAATCACAGATCCTGGAACAACTGTTGATCAGGAAAGTCTCAAGTCCTTATTTTGCGTACTTGTTCCAGGTCCACGAACAGTTAAAACCAAGGTCGCCGTGATGGCCAGGCACCCAGCATTGGCTCCTGTTTTGCTTTAGTGGAAAAAGTTAATGAAATAACATGGTGTTTGCCATTTGTATTTGTCATTCTGCAAAACACTTTGGAATTTTTCCCAACTAATATAATTCACAAACTGCTTCTCTTTAACGTATTTATTCAGACTCGCTGGAATTAGCATCGACATTAGCAGTATTGCTCTCTAGAATCCCAGCCTAGCCGGTTACTACTTGCTGCTGGTCTTAGTAGCTGACTTCTGGTAATGGCACTTATCAAACTTGTAGTTTGTTTGAATATTAGTGTAAGTAGTTCTAATACAATTCAAATGAGCATAAGTCATAAGTAGGCATGAGGGTGTTGTACTTTAAATTCGGGGTACATATTAAACTCCTATTAGTTAGCTTCCAGTGGAGAAGGAAATTTTCCCCTTGATTTTGAAAGCCTGTTTGAAAAGCTCTTTTATACTTTGAGTTCAGTCTGTTGCTTTAGAGGTTTCCTTTCTTTGTGATTGCTGATAAATTTATAATCTTGTACCTACCTTTTTTTTTGTCTTCCAACAGACTAAAAAGAGTGGCAAACCTGGACCATTTTTGCTGTCAGGTTCCAGAGATAAGACTATTAAGATGTGGGATATCAGCACTGGCATGTGCCTAATGACACTTGTGAGTCCAACAAACCCTCTCTCTAATCATGTTTAATCATGTTTAATACCAAGAGTAAGCAAGCAGTTTAAGTAGGATTTTTTATTTGCCAACTAAGTTAAAATTATTTAGAATTATTTTGCATCCACAGTATTTTCAATATGACCCCCAGGCTGAAAATATATTAATAGTTTTTGAATGTATTCACGGATAAACAATTTAAACTACTTATAAGTGAAGTAAACCACATTATGACAATTATCTTCATTACAGCTGGGAATTGAGAAGGAAAAATGGATACAGGGGGTGGGGACACCAGCCTTTCTGCTTCCAAAGAAGAGCTGCTTTACTAAAGATTGCTAAAAAAAAAACCAACACCTTGCCTTGTGTCAAGGCTGCATGGATCAATACGTTTTTCTATTAATATTTTTTCCTGGAAGATCGAGTCCCAGCAATTTTTCTTTAACTTCATTTCTTTAAACCCGTGTTTCTCAAACTTTTTGTGGGGCAACCCTTGTAATAACTTTCAGGTCTTCAGGAAACCCCTGGTATAATTACTAAATCCACAGCTCCCAGTACAGTAGTCTGGTGGTCAGGAGAAAGAATGCGTCTTACATTGCTGGCCTGTGAAAAATGTCATTTTTGCAGATAGCCAAAAAGATCATTAGTGTCACATCATCATCATTAAGCTGCTCGTGGCTTGGGGAACCCTATTGTTCCACTGAAGCCAGGTTGAGAAACACTGCTATAAACTATAAAAATAAAATGACTTCTTACTCAAAAGCTTGCACAATTCTTTCAGTGGCAGCTTCTGCCTTAGTTCCTTTTGGTGTAGGCAAGCACACATAACTACGTTGCTCTAGAGCAGGGGTCTGCAACCTGCAGCTCCGGAGCCGCATGCGGCTCTTCAGCCTCCTTGTTGTGGCTCCCTTCGGCTGCCGCAGGGAGATCTCTGATGGGGGATCCCCTTCCTCCCAAGACACCGCGGAGGAGGGGGATTCCCTATCCGGTGTTCTAATGAAAAAAATTTACCAGTGAAATAAATCTACCACGGGGTGTGTACAAATGGGTGTGTACAATGACATCCCCCTCCTTTGAACCCCTAGTCCTCTGGAATGGGGAGATGTACATAACCAAAAATGTAGGTGCAAGTGGGGGACACCTGTGGCTAACACCTCCTAAAAACTCCACCCATCAAAAAAGCCCTACCCTGTTACACATTGTTGGAGGCTTTTAGCACCTAAACCCCAATTTATCTGGAAACGGGGGTACAGGTGAAAAAAATTTGAGGTGCAAGTACGGGACACCTGTGGCTAACACCTCCTAAAAATTCATAAAAATCCTGCCTATCAAAAAAATCTACCGTTACACATTGCTGGAAGCATCTAGCATCTGAACCCCAATTTCTCTGGAACGTGGGGGAGGCGGTACAGGTGACCAAAATAGAGGTGCAAGTGGGGGACACTTATGGCTAACACCACCTACAATTGAATCGCTAAGGCATCGTCAGAAAATAAAGAACTCTGCCCATCAAAATAATCTACCCTGTTACACATTGCTGGAGGCTTCTAATACCTGGACCCCAATTACTCAAGATTGGGGGGTACAGGTGAACAAAATTAAAGCTGCAAATTAGGGACACCTGTGGCTAACACCCCTTAAAATTTCATCGCTAAGGCATCGTCAGAACATAAAGAACTCTGCCCATCAAAAAAATCTACCCTGTTACGTTAGAAGCCTCCAGCTTCTAATGTAAGAGGATGATACACTTGTTGTAACAGGTAAAATTTAAAAACTTTTAAAAGTTTATAAACTGTGTTATGTTTTGCGGCTCCAGACTATTTTTCTTTAGTGGAAGAGGAGGCAAAATGGCTCTTTTGATAGTAAAGGTTGCTGACCCCTGCTCTAGAGCCATTTTTCTACACAGTGTAGCATCTGGCTTATGACGGCCAAGGCAGCAGGTTTTTTTGCAGGAAGAATGAGCGGCACTGGGTAGACTAGCAGGCAGATCGTAGTCCCAACAGCAATTTAGTAGTTTACTAAATTTCAGGCAGATTAGTGGGTATTTTTCTGCTTTACTGTTTTTTTTAAAGGAATAAAAGATGGGAGAAATGTAACAACTGCTTATCCAGAAAACATAACCGCTATTAATGGTTTCTAGAATGTTACTGTTTTTTATTTTATTCCAAAAATTTAATTATCACAAATGATTGTTTCATAGGTTGGCCATGACAACTGGGTACGTGGCATCCTGTTTCATCCAGGTGGAAAATTTATATTGAGCTGTGCTGATGATAAAACCCTACGTATTTGGGACTATAAGAACAAGCGCTGCATGAAAACCTTGAATGCGCATGAACACTTTGTTACCTCCTTGGGTAAGTTTGTAGTCGTTCATGGTATTTTCAGGTGAATTAGCCAATATTGCATTGTTGACAGACTCTTCAAATAAAGTTCTCAAAGAAATGGCTCTTTATAGTAAATCTTTACAATTGACAAAGCTAAAGAACATTAGCCCAGTCTTTTGGGGTAACAATCCTTAATGTACTAAAGCAATATAGAATCTTTACAACCTCTGAATACCCAACAATGTGTCCTGTTCCATACCAGCACCTCATGCCAGGGAGTAAAATGTGGTGCATGTTCTAAACTGAAAACATTGAAATGGTTTGCAAACTTGTTTAGCAAAATATATTCAAATTCAATCTAAAAATAAGTCATGGGTATTTGAGCCGCTAGTTACCACTGGGCCTCTTTCATTGTCCCCAAAACAATGTTCTGATTTACCAATTATGAAATCCTACAGATTACATGATTTTTATTCCTTTGTCTGCTTTTGCTTACAGATTTAAAAAAAAGGGGGCACTGACATTTGAACCCCTGTTCTGTTAATATTTACTAATATGTTGCTTAGATTAGTGTGTTAAATTGTTGCATATTGCAAAAATATATGTAGAATGGATAGTGTGTATCTGTCATCTCCAGTGCAGTTTACACCATTGGCCCCCTTTTTACAAATCACTAGACAATCAATAGTCATTGACATTTACTGGAGACTTCATATATACATGTGCTAGAGATTTGTCACTGAGGAGTTATGTGCATGTAAATGGTCTGGAGGTCTGTGTGGAGACCATCAACCTTCTGGCATGGATATTGGTAAATTAGATGCTTGTTTTCTTATACGGAGGTAGCGCATCCCCTTCCATTACCCTGTCCTAATCCCACCCACTGCCCCCTCAGCCTGCGGTAAGTTTTATTACAGCTTAATAGACTTGTTGATGATACTCTGCCACCGCAAGATGCCACACAATAGAAAGTCTATCTATAAGAATATACTGTGCAGACAGGAAAGAAGACTTGTACTTGGAGGATGTTAACGTGTTAGAGCGGCAACTGTCAGAACTGCACAAGTATGAATCTGGGGGAGAGGTGGGTTGGGTCAGGTCAAAGAGGGAGAGATGCATGTGGTTGTAAAGTACACTTATTCTTTAGTTTCTGGATCACAAACCAATCTTTCATGTGAACATTATCATTTTGTGTGTAAAGATTTGTACACATTTTAAAAGTGTTGAGAGTAAGTAGATTAATTATGTTTTTTTCTTCTTCTAGATTTCCACAAGACCGCTCCTTACGTGGTCACTGGAAGTGTAGATCAAACAGTAAAAGTGTGGGAGTGCCGTTGATTTGAGCTCACATTGGTTCCCATCGCCTCTCCCCTCTCCTCTGGATGCACTCAGATACCATGGTTACCCATCTGTTAAATACCTATTGTCCTTTCATGTAAATTATTCTGGATGTAGATTGAGCTTATTAAATGTTACACAAAAAGTATTCATGCATGGTGAATCCAAATTGTATACTGTAAATTTACATACGTTGTCTAGAAGTACCATAGGTTTAAGAACATGGGCAGGCATTGGTCACATCAGACCTAACAGGCAAGAACTGGGTAATTCTGGGGTGTCCCACAGAATCATGCCTGTCGCTCTTTGTCTTCGGTTGTGGTTTCCTGGATCAGTGGGCTCACTTCAGAAGCACATCTTTTGTGGGGCTTTTTGAAAAGTAATGTGGATCTACTACAATATTTTAGTGAGCTTTAAAATGAAAATACACACTTCGTGTTGGAGTGTCCACAGAGTCAGAGGTTTGTGTAGCAGCACTTGTCTTTTATGTATGTAAACTTTCTGCAAAATATGGCACTAAATACTTTGTTGCAGGTATTAAACTTCCCCCGCAGCATACTTGTCCCCTCTTGTTGTGTTTTTTTGTTTTTGTTTTTTCTTTTTTAAACCATATAGATTTGGATGTTTTGCTTAGTGTCTAAGAATCACCACTTCGGGTACTTACTAGGGCATTACATGCTTGATGGCCTTTTAAAAGGAGGTGATTGTTGGATGGCAACCAAAGACTTCTCATCAGTCATAAAAGGAAAAAAAATATGCAACAAACTTGTCAGTTTTTGTTTCCTATTACAAGCACCTGCATGTTTAAAAACCATGTGACGTCTTACCTCTTTATTTATTCTGTTAATCCACCGTTTTGTGCCTCAGGATTAGCTGCCATCATGCCTTCATCTACAGCAGAGGTTTAAAGCTGCCCTCTAAAATTTCCTGATTGGCCAGGATTTATTGACATGCTCATAGAGCTGCAACAAAACACACCATGCTACAGGTGGAAAGCCACTCACAGCAATTGTCTATTACACCAGACATGAGTCTGTATGGTCAGCTGAGTTGTAATAAGGCAGCATACAGAAATCACACAAGTTGCTCACTATTTCCGCTGCATATTGCTGGTCTGCCGAAGACAGTAAGAACTTTGCAAAGGAACCTTTAGGTAAGCTAATTTTACTGCATAAAGTTTTATGTTAACCTTGACCACTCCTTAAACAAGACCTCCTCATATAGCTTTTGAAAGTACTATTACTGCAGTGTTACCCTTGGCAGCCTATCCAATTTAATTTTTACTGAGCCTACTACTGATTTGTAAAGTTGCTACGGGTTATGGCAACTTTGAAGTCATTTCACTCTTTAAATACATTTTCTTCAGCACTTTCTTAAAGGACAGATGCCATAAATGGATAAAATAGTCGAGCATTTTTCCTGCTATTGAAACTTGTAAAATTTGTCAATGTGCTTTGCCCTATTTCTGATAACTATCAAAAATTCAGCTAACTGGAAATGCTCCGAACCTGAATCTACAAGCCTTTTTTCATTTATTCTAACATTTACTTGCTTTCCAGTGACGTGACACCAATGAGCACATCTGTAAGGTAGGGATAGATGAGCATTTCCTTCCACCTGTCAATGCCTCCAACTGAAAGCTTTCTGCCATCCATTGTGCTTGGTTTTCAGCCACTGATATTTGGTTACACACCTTCTTAAATCCTCCTGAAATACCACTAGGCAATTTTGTAAATTGGTTACCTGAGAATTTGCTACATGTCAACACCTAGAAGTAGGGCAAATATCCTGCAACAATTGATGTACTTGGGTGGACTTTAAAGTGTGATGGTTCCTAATGAGCAACATTTTTTTTTCATATATTTTTAAATTTTTTTTGCGTATTTTATTTTTTCGCTCTGACACTTGGAGGTTAGACACATGTACTGGCCCATTTTACAAGGCAGTAAATGTGTTCATTCCTCGACTTCTCATTTTTGATAATGGATCTAACCATTGCTTTTCAAAAAGCACCTTTTGGAATTGAGCATAATGATTCTAATGAGTAGAACTTGTATTCACAGTAGTCACCATGTCAAATATCGAAGCAGTTTGTGTAAAAAAATAACATTTAAGTGTAAAAAAAAAAAAAAAAAAGTTCCCTTTTGTGGAATAGGTAAACAAAAATTAACTTAAAAAATGTCATATTGACTTCCCCACCTTTTTTTTTTTTCCTGCAAATAAAAGTACCCAAAAAACATTAAAGTAATTCACAGAAGTGGTAGATTACGATGAGTGCCCACAAGTTTGAATGTTTTGTTTGGGTAATTCCAGTTCACTGTACAGGCTGCTATGTTCATCTCCTCTCCCTAAGTGTAAGTTCATGTTTTATTGTTACAACCAAAACTGCACAAAAGCTTTGAGTTTAGTGGGTGGCTTAGCATGTTGTATGCAGTTCCAGCTAAGTTATATAACAAAAAAATGTAAAAAAAAAAAAAAATTCACACTACACTACTTTTTTGGATTTCTTTGGAATCGAAGGCAACTTTGTTACGTCTGTGCAGTAAGCATTTGTTTCCAAAACACCAAGTGGAGCCCTTACACATGGCTTGGCCAGCACATTTATGGAAAATAAAGAATCCAAACCAGCTCCCTCTCAATAAATGCATTTTGTATTAAATGTCTTCAGATATGGGTTTTTTTCTTTTTGGGATTAAAAGTTTTCATGCTTTTTTGATCACTCCCACTCTACCTTTAGACATGTACTTGAAGGATCCCTCGGTCTAGAATTCCTTTAAATTGTCAGCGGTGTGCATACTATGTAATGGACTCCTTGGCTGATGTTCAGTGTACGGTCAGCTGTCATGTGAACTCTCAGTGATTGGGCAATTGTGAGTGTGCCTTATTGCCTCTTTACTTGTACATTGATACATTTTGTATAGTATGTTGAAGCATTTATGATCTGCTTTGTAGTGCTGCTGTCTTTTCAGAGATACTGCAGAGGCCTAGTCGAAGGCATTAGCTCGCAGAAATGCCTTTTTCGCAACCTAAAACCAAAAGGAAGTTCCATGTCATAGCTATAGTCACTACATGCATCGTCGCTTTTTGGGGTCACCTTAGAAGTCTCTGCTCCTTGTGGTTAATGGAATATTTTTTGTCCTGCACACAGCAAATCATAACAGGAGAATGGAGACCAACCTCGGCATTCAATAGCCAAATGGAGCTGGGGGAAATGATGGGTGGCAGAATAACAGGCATTACAACTCAAACTTGAAACTTAGCACAGCATAGCTGGATAAAGCATCAACACCTATTTATTAGTGAAAATTGCTTTTGCACTATACACTTCTGTGGAACAGAAAAGGACTCCATGTACCTTGGAGCAGTGTATCGCTATTCTCTTGCAGCAACGCTGAACTTGTGCTGTTGGTGCCTCTACAGTGACCACTCTGAAGATGGCCATGCAAGCCAGAAACAGGCTCCGTTCCCAAACTTTTCTCCTGATCAGTGGACGCTTGTGTTGCCTATACTTCAATTTAGCTTAAGAAGTGCAAATGTGTCGCTCTAACAATATAACCAGAAAAGTGGGGTGGTTGAGTAAAAAAACTGTTGCTGTCTGTTAGCATCTTGCACTTTAGAAGATTAAGCCGTCCTGCTTTTGTGTGGTGTGACCAATGACGTGCCCAGGCACTAATGAAACAGTAACTAGTTACTAGCAAGTTGTCCAGGGCCGTGGAGCCCTGTAGATTCAAAAACTGACTCTAGACCCACAAAGCCCAGTCTATTATTGTCAGACCCTGCTTATCCTAATTGCCTCTTTGCTTTATGTGAATCCCTCTGGTGATTGATCTTTCTCTAGCAATCTGCCAGTGCCCTCGACATGAGATGTTTAAACATGCTGTTTTATTTTATTGTTCGGTGGTGACTTGATAATCCTGGTCATATTTTAATTGGAAAATATATATATTAACAGGCACTTACAAGATCAGTCTAAATAGTAGGTCTAGTTATTAAATGAATACTTACAGATGTAAACTTGTGGTGAATGTCAATTCTGAGAAGGTTTTTTCCTCATTCAAATGTTTTGGATTTACAAGTCACAACTGAAAAGTCTCCTCTTTAAAACACCCCTTTTTAGCTGTTCTACACTATCATGTAAGTGGCTACTTGTTCTCCAGACTGTCATTCCCTCTCCTTATCCCCCCACCCCACACTCAAACGCTCATTCTTTTTCAGTCTAGTAGACACTTGACACGGACATGCCAGAAAGTGTCCATTTTCGTAAGAAAAACGGAAAGGTTTTATTTTGGAGGAAACTCCCCCCCCCTTAGGCTGTAAGCGTTAACAGAGAAGAAAGTAACACAAATAAAGATTGAATATAAAAAACAGTAAAGGAATGTATATAATACTGCTCTGTGTTTTACAGTAAGATTTGTTGCTCTCAGACTGTGTAAAACAAAATTTATTCGTTTTTCTGCATATTAAAGAAAATCTTATTGTACCAATTGGTAAACTATTAAATGCATATAAAACTAGATGTCTGAATTTTTTTTTTGTCTATATGTACTAATTAACTCTGGCAGCTTTAGTTCTGTTTAGCTGGAAGGAACATTTGCTATTCTCTTCTACCGGTATATGTTTCTTGTTCCAGCAGTTACTCCAAAGGAATGTTTAAGCTTTGATTGGTGCAGTATGGAATCAAGTTATAGGATTCATTTTGTGAGTTTTAAAGTCATTATTTAACAAAAGGTTATACTTGTCTGTTTTACGATAACTGTTACTTCTTACATTGTAGAAGTCTCTTCTTCCCAGAGTTGTTTCTCTTATTGAACGGTTCAGCACCAGTGATACAGTGTGTAAAGTGTGACTAATATGTTTTCATTATTGGTAATAAAATTCTAGTGTTGTAGGCATACAGGTGAACAATAAACATAGGAAAGTGCTCACTGTAACATTTAAGAACCCTTTAAAAAAAATTTAAGTAATTATAAAACTGCAAAATGAGATCCTAATTGTTCACACAGAGCAGGAATAGAGGTAAAAATCTGTGCCAGGAACCAGTTTGTTAAAATAAAGCTTTGGTATAAGTAGAAGTGGAAGTGGTGTTTTAACAGTACTGTGGCCTGCATACCTGTCAACACACTTCTTAGTATTTCTTATCAAAAGATGGTCTGCAGACTGAAGGTGGTGAGGAATACTCAAAGAAACGGGGAGTGCTGGTGAAGTTGTAGACAATGGAAGTTAAAATTACCATGAAAAATAGAACTGAACACAAGACTTATATTGGGAGGGTTGGGTTAAGGACAGAATTACAGCAATACATATAATGTCACTTATTCTTAATGACGCCCAATACATACTTTGTGAGCACTTTTAAGTACATTTTTTTAATCAGTTGTGGGAAGCTGCTGTAGGTGTGTGGTGCCTCTTGTATTGTGACCCAACTTTTCAGTAACCATTCAAAAACCTGCATGTGGTCACTTAAGTGCTGGGAAGTTCATGCACTTTTTTTTTTTTTAAGGAATAACATTCATCTTTATAGATAACTGCCATTTCTGTACTTCCAAATAATGCTGTCTGTTTGCAGATGTCTCTGGAGGAAAAAGCTGTAGAGGTGTAGGGATACACTAGAAAGCAATCCTTGTGCTGGAGATGGGGTTATCACTGGGAAAAAAAAGTGTTTTTTTTTTTTTTGTGCTGGAGGTATAACAGGAAAGACCAGCAGTTGTTTGCACAGTGGCAAAATGAAACTGTATCTTTAATGGAGAAATAAATGCTTGTTTCATTTAAAAAATATGTAATATATAGTCAGTGCCAAATGTATACTTGTTCTCTCCTAGACTACCCCCACTCTCCAAAAACTACCTTTGACACGGCATATTGACAAATGTCATAGATATTTCACAATCCATGATCATTGACCTACAGCAATGCTCCCTGCCTGGTCAAATGCTGTATAATATTTTAAACCAGTGATGAAGCAAATGTTCAACAACTTAGTTTAGCAACTGAGATAAAGGCGCCATAAAATCAGGTAAATGGTTGGAATTGTTTTTGCTGCTTCAGTGCATATTGCTTTGGGTGCACAAAACAAAGTGTTTTCTATTCTGAGTTGCAGTACACCGAAGGTCAGGTGCATCTAACTTCAGTTTATTTTTGTGTTTGGGTGCTATTAGGATAGACCTGCCTCTAAATTGCATTACTCCCCATGGCTTGCTGCGTATTTGACATATTTTACTAGTATTGCTCACTGACACGCCTATCTATTCCCTTTGGGACTGCCACAGGGAGATGCTACTATGCAATGTCTTTTTAAGAGGCAGCGGTTCCTCATGTGAAGAAGTGGTAAATGCACTGCAACCAGGTGTAATCTAACAGGGTCACCAAAATGAAGAATCCACTGGATACAAAAGCAGACTGTATCACTGAAATATATGATCTGTGAAGTCCTGCCAGGGATCGGGGTCTCTGCTATTCTGGAGACAAGCTCATTACCCTCCACCCAATAATGCATCTGCAGCAATTCCACAGTATATGAAAAAGCGTACCAACCTGGGAACCACATCTCTAGCACAGATTGCTACATGTAGGATAAACAGCATAAATTTTGTCGGGCGTATAGTACCAATGCATAAAAAGTTATCATGCATTTTGCCTTATACAAGGTACATACCGAACTTTTATGGGTCTTATTTCAGATAACCTGCCAAAGTTCTAATGGGAGCTTTGCCCAGAATGGTTTCCCATTCTGTTGTATGCTCTCAGTGTTACCCAAGAAGCTAACTGATGTAGATGAGAGGCCAGAAAGTACTTAAGAATGGAACTCCCAAGCCTCTATACTTTAAGGAGCACACAACTGTTTTAGGGAGATGTGTTTATAACCCCATATTATATTTCTCACCTCAGCCTCTATGCGTCCGGTCACTGAACAAGGAGTATTTACTGATAGGGTTTCAAAAGGATATAACAATTTTGGCAGGATAGACAATTTAGTGAGGGCAATGCACCTAAATGAGAGGTGGAGCGAACGCCATTAATGCAGGAGTGCCTTAATATCCTGAAATATTGGGGGATAGTTGGCTTTATAGAGGGAATAATACAAAGGGGTTAGGAAAACCCAATATCCATGATATTTAATACAGTCCCATTCCTAACATAATGTATTTTTTTGAATCTTTCGAAAGATTGGTTTGAGAATAGGGGGTGCACTTTGTCCCCATTGCCATTCCTTAAATCTGTAAGTAGTGGTTATCCTTGAACTTGAATATGTTTCAAGTTAGAATGTATTGAAAGAAAACTATCCAGGTAGTTTTTTAGCCTGTTTTATTTGGGTTTCAAGGAACCCCTTACAACCTTCCTGACATGTGAATAACAACTTACCTTGTGCTATTTTCTTTATCTACATCTTTATTATATTTGTATATTTTCTTTACCTGTCATCATTGGAACATATTTTCAATTTTTGTTACCCTTTCAACATGATGACTATCTGGCTACTGGATATTTGTAACAATGTTGTTATTACTGCTAGAACCATGTAAAGGGTTTCAATGCAATTTCTTACTATGTTATTTTTGCCAGTACTAAAGATTGTTTTCATTATACAGTTGTGCCTTGCAAGCTCCAAAATATCCTTGAGGAAGCCAAGTTTGTAGGCGAAATGCATCAGTAAAACAATTACTTTGGATGTCATATATGGACAATATTCTAAGGCAGTTCAGCCTTAACCTCCCGAGTGTGGCTCGGGGTGAATTTTTCATTCCAAAAGTGATAATTGATGGATTTGCCAGGGAGTTTAAAACTCCTACCTGGTTCCCACGTTCCAGCGGCGTCCTCCAGGGATGCCCATTATCTTCTTTCCCTGTCGAAGCCGGGCATCTGTGTAACCTGGCAATGCCCGGCCGGCATCTGCGTCTCCGGGTTGTGAACGTGAGGCCAGGGTGTGGCTGATAGGCGGGAAAATTTAAAATACTATGTATTTTTAAATGTACTACTTTTGCATTTAAAAATACTTAGTGTTCATACTGTCAGGGAGGTTAAATTACGTGTTAGGATGCAGTTTGTTTAACTGCCACTAGTGGCAACTCTTCAAAATTTGTGTTGTTAAATTGTTATTTTAATAACGTACAGTAAATGTGTTTTTGCTTTATGCCACAAAAAACTTTTCTTTTTACTTTAAATTAGTCATTAAATATTTGTTGTTGGCAGGATCTATCCCTTTATATTATCGTTAAAGTGAAGAACTCTCTCTATTCTACTTATCTATATTGTTCGTATTTCAAAAGTTAGTTATTTAAGGACGAATGGCATATAAGGGTGGGTTGCCTAATTTTCAAGTTAGAGGCATGGTCTAACCAGAGATGGTGTCTACATTGAAAGCTTTGGTATCCTTAAGGGCCATAAGTTTGGTAAAGAAATATTCTAAGCGAGTGTGGGTTTTGTGGGGAATGGAGAAGGTTTATTATCTCTCTGCAGGGTGTTGAGCTCACTAAACATCGTATAGACCGTAGCTATGTATTAGCTTACGAAAGCATGCCGAGAAGTGGGCCTTGGAGAAGTGGGACGAGTCCCCTGAAAGGATTAGTCACCCGTCATAATATCCGGTTCGGGAGAGTGGAGCCAGTTCTGGAAATATTAATTGAAAGTTCATAGGGACATATACATTGCACAACGTAACTGATACTGCTTCCAGTGTACCTAGAAGTATAATATATCTTCCTTTCTTCAATCACTAACCTAAGGGGGACAAAGGATACACCTCCCCTAATAAGTATAGCCACACCCGCTGATTTCCAACATGTGTTAGGGACATTAATAGCTAGCGGATAATGGTGGCTTGCAAATTTAAAAGTACCTTTGTTTTCTTACATTGCCCTCTGCTGTTTGCGTTCTTGCAGCATTAAATGGCATTTAGTATTAGAATTTAACCCCTTAACATTTAATGAGACAAACTGAGTCATGTAATATTAAGGAAAAAGTATTGCATAAATATGCACAAGGCTGGTGCCTGTTTTGAGCTTCACAAACCTGGCCCCCCAAAGAAATAACAGGGAGAAAAAGAGACAAGGACAGGGAATACAACAATATTGTGTAAATCTGACTAAGGTCAGTGGAGTCTTAATCTACTCCAACTGGCCTCTCGGGGGGGAATATGCCCTGTTGCTAGACAAATAGTGGTAAGGGTGAGGAACCCTGATGAAGCCATGCCTCCAAAAGATGTGGTAAAAACAAAATTACCCACCCCATCCCCAACTTGCACACCTGGAGGCACAACCCATTAGGAACTAAAAAATGGTAAGAAACACAAAACCTGGCAACCAGATATCCACAAGGGCCTACAAATAAAGCAATGCAAACATTATGAGCCACAACTGCATAAAGTATATACCAGCCCGATCAACTAATTCAATACTAGAATAACTACCCCCTCTCTACACCTCCTAGGAATGTTTTAAAATATAGAGAACGTAAGGAGATGGGGATGGGGTGCCATTGATGGTGCCAATATTAATATCAATCAGCAAGTAGTGAGCTCTGAAACATGGCCCAACTAGCCACCAGGATTCAATCCCTCCCCTGGCCGGTACACCTGTGGGTAGTCTACGTAGTAAACAACTGTTCCCACCCTGCCACATTCTCTAATATTCCCCTACCCAATAGAGATTTCCACCAATTAACTGCTAAATTGTTCATACAATACCCATTTACTGCTCAGGATGATTTTTTTGTCAGAGGTGTACAGTGGAGAAACAGAAAAAGAAAAATTGCTGGAGTTAGCGGTCAGTCTGGTTGGATGAAGGGCTGAGCAACAATGACATTTCCTTCCCCTCACCAATTGTCAGATGAAAAGGGATTGAAAGTAGTAGAATCCCACCCCTAAATTTCAGGGCATATGATCAGATCAGCACAAAATGTAGGTAACTCCTCTTGGTGCCTCAGAGTAGCCAAGATTCCATCCTTGCTTGCAGTGAGACTAAACAGAAATCCCCATCGATAAGGAAGGGCTGTATCTCACAATATGGTAAGTAGAGGTTGAAGGTTGCAACGCTGTTGAAGTGTGATCCATGACAAATCCATGTTGAACACAAAATTTGAGTTGAATTTTATCTCCATCAAAATCCACCAATCTCGTGTTGCGAGCAGAACTCATAATATCCTAGCCCTGGACTCTAATCTTATTACGGCGTCCTTGGATGTCTTGGCACTCTAGGTGTCGCTTAAAATCATGTAGGGTCACCGCTTATGAGAAAGCATATTCATGGAGTTACTTGCTAATACCCTGATCCACCTGAACCTCAGTATCCACTGATTCCACCAACTATCAAATGGAAGTCCTCTTTATCGGGCATATACTGTACATAATCCCCCCTTTATAGCAGAATCTATAGGGGTGCTTGTGTTCCCTCCTGGACTATTGTAGGCTCCTGAGGTGGGGGGTGACAAGCTGTTTGGGTCTCCTGGGGCCACTCACCATAGACAGCTTTAGGCAGTGTAAGTGGTGTCCCTTTTAAGGCAGGTATGAGGTGGCAGCGGTGTGGGACCCAGCAAGGGAGGCAGAGGCTGCCCACCCTCTATGGAAGGAATCTAGTTTGGGGAGTCCCCAGCATTGGAATAGCCTGCATTGCCTCACTGTCCCCTTAGAAGCTGTCTTGGAGTACCCTGTGGGTGAGGAGAAAGTCCCAATCTTGGGGTGTGGAGGAGCTGGATGTCAGGCAGTGGTGGCAGTTAGTTAAATTGAGGAGAGTTGAGCTGTATAATATGCAGGCATAGGGAACCACATGCTTCCTGTCCCCCTCCACATGTATCAGAGCAGGCTGGCGGCATCTTGGATCCTGTGCCCAATGTCGCTAAGCCTGCTTCAAACAAGCTTGTGATTATGCTTGGGACAAGGTAGTTGGTGCTGTATGTGACCCAGCATTTTGAGGGTCTTTTTGCTGGCGTCTGCCACTCATGCTGACTATTTAAATGTCTCCAGGGTGCAGGTTGGATTCGCAGCTCACTCAAGCTGCGCCCATCCGGGGAGACATTCAGGCCATGCCCCCCTATACTGTATCTTATGCAGTATTCTCTCCAGAAATTTTTTTTTTTAATCTGGGTGTGAAGAAGCTGTAGGTGAGTGGTAGTCTCTGAATTATGATTCAACTCTTCATTAACCATCTGGCTGTTTTTTGTGTCGGCTGGTGCACCAAGTTAAAAGAGGCTAGGGAGAACACTGCCCATTTCAAGGTCAGAATCTGACTCTAAATGAAGGTCTACTCTAAAAAACCTCCACGGCATAGTTCTTCCCCTACGACCTTTTTCAGGTTATTCAGGGACTCCTGGTTTAAGTTGATCATCTCAATGCATTAACAGAGGTTTAAAGATTTTTACAGCTTCATAAAATGGTAAAAGGCGGTCCAGTATGGACATCAAAGGCCCTACCTTTCCTAATCCACAATGGTTTGCTATGGCCGTGCTTGCTTTTGGCATGACCTTGACTCTTAAGAGTGTTCACCAAGGGCCTGGGCCTTGTTCTAAATCAAGGGAAAGCTTTATGATGAGCTACCTTGATGATCTCTTGCTTGGGAGTTGAGAATAGCCAACCCCCTCTCTGACATCATCATTGCATCATTATGCATATTTTACTGTGCATCCTTTAGTACTGTACTTGGATGGTTTGCTGCAGGCTGTGTAAAGACATGGTACTATGTCCTTGGCTTTCTTCAGTCAGATGCTAATCACTGTTCACCCAATAAGTACTATAAAAGGTCAAATTTTAGCCATAGCTATCATTTCTCAACGACCTCTGTCAAATCCTTTTAAAGATTTGTAACTCCCCAAACGTGCATTTCTCCTCCTGTACAATTTCCTCTTGGTTCATGGAATCCCCATTTCATAACACAGTGGTACCTCGGTTTAGACAGTGTCTTCTTATGGAATTTTTGGGTTACGAAAGAAAATGTGGATGAATGTGGATTTTGTTTCTGAAACCGAAATGAGCTTCCAGATACGAAATAACAGCAATGTTACAACTTTGTAACATTACAACAATGTAACATCATGTCTTGGCTCTTCTCTCCTTGTCTTGTTTCGTGTCACTCAGGCTACCACAGTCTCAGTAAGCTAGTAAACACTCGACTATGTCTCGAGCGATTGCTGTGATTTTTTGCAATTTTTTTTATTTTTGCTACATTTTTTGTGTGTGCTGTATACTGTGTGCTGGTATACTATACCCCAAAAAGAGTCCTCATTATAGGTAACGTTTTTCTTGATTTTTATATTACCATTATTTTCTATATGTTTAATAGTACAGTACAGTATTTAAAATAAATGTTAATTTTTTGGTTATGAGAATTGATTATTTCTATTTTCTTTATTTCCTATGGGAAATTTTGATTCCAGTTACAAAATTTCAGATTAAAAAATGTTTTTTGGAACTAATTATTTCCTTATATCGAGGTACCTCTGTACCTCATTTGACTGCTCCCTTCATAACCATAGATCTGCTAACACTAGCAAATCAAGCAGAAATAACTTGATAGAGATTGGAGACTGAATCCTGGAAGTCTAGGAAGCATTCGCCTGCTGTAACAAACAGTAACTACAGAGCCAGTCATCTTGAAAGAGGTTGGGAGAGAACTGTGTGAAAGTCAAGCAACAGGATCCATACAGCGTGTAATCTTTTCCTGATTTCAGAATGTATTCTTCTAAAGCTAGCTTCAGGTTCTGCAAAGTAAGAAGGGACTAAACAGGCTGAGCAATGTGGTGCTCCATTGCAAAAGGTGACCCATGTAAAACCTGGAAGCTGGACCATAAAAGACCTGAGAACTAAAAGCTAGGGCCTCACATCAGTGGAAGTACATGGCAAACTGATGCACAAAATGTTATTGGGCTGGAAGAACAGGTAGAAATCTTTGCTTCAAAGACACTCACGCAGCTTTTGGAGGTCTATAGCCGCACCATGCTCGGTTAAAGATTCTGTGATGCTTGGGTACTAGATTCCTCTCTATTGAGGATCTATCAGAATAACAGCAAAGCCTTCAATTTCAGTCCTCTGCTTCCACTGTTCTAACAAAAAAATCTACCTGTTAAATAAATCTACCAGGCGGCGTGTACAAATGAGTGTGTACAATGACTTCATCGTTAGGAAAGTTTCACAGCCGTGTTTGTGTATGAATGCTGCATGTCATGTGCTGCAGCCTTACATTTCTCCCAGTACAAACCTCCAGGTCTCCTAAACATTGTCATACCGGCCTGAAATTTTCAGGGTACACAGGGGACGTCATAGCTAGCAGTAGTAACCCGAATTTCATCTCCCCACCTAAATATAAAAAATAGTGAAAAATGAACATTAGGGTTGCTGTTTTTAAAGTGTGTCTAGAAGCCCAAAGCTAAACATACAAATTATGGACTCCTGGGCCAACTTAAATAGCAAGGAGGTGCAAACCCCAAATTTATACCTACCTGACACAAAACTAGAAATGTCATACTACGCTACCCTGGCCCCTTCATTAGCGATGGCCTAATGATGAACATTTAAGGGGTGTTAGTCACAGGTATCCCCCACTTGCACCTCTAATTTTGTTCATCTGTACCCCCCCCCTCTGTTCCTGAGAAATTGGGGTTCAGGTGCTAGAAGCCTCCCACAATGTGTCACGGTATATTTTTTTGTTCTTTAACATAAAGAGTTCTTTATGTTCTGACGATGGCCTATTAAATTTTAGTGGTTAGTGACAGGTGTGCCCCACTTGCACCTTCATTTTTGGTTTTGTACTTCTCACCAGTCCAGAGAAATTGGGGTTCAAAGTATGGAAGGAGACAGGATAGTGTCTCCTTCCATATTAAGCATTCATACACAAACACAACTGGGAAACGTTCCTAACGATGACGTCATCGTAGATTTATTTTGCGGGTAGATTTTTTCGTTAGAACACCACCATTGAAGCATCTTTGTTGATTTTTACAAATACATCATGCATAGGGAGAGACAAGGGCATCCGCTACTTCTGCCAGAAGATCTCGATCTGGGTGACCAACCAGGTGATGTGGCCTGTGTAATTCTAGTGCGTTAGATTGTGACTTTAGAGTTAGGATATGACAGTCACTGTGACCACAAGGAGAGAGAGAGAGAGAGAGAGAGTGTGTGTGTGTGTGTGTGTTTTTGCATTTTGCATTTTCAATTAAGGACTTGCTTTTGAAACAGGAACCCCAATTTTGTATTTTCACAAGTTTAACAAAGTTACATTTTTAAAAGCTGGGGTGTTGATTGTGGTTACTACTATGAGTGTTCCCTGTGCACTCTGAAAATTGCAAGTCATTATGACATAAGGTTTAGGAGATATGGATGCTTATACACAGAAAGCTGTAACACAGAATAATATGCAGCATTTACACACACAGACTGCTCCGATGACGTCATTACACATGCCCACTGGCTGGGAGACATTGTTACACTTTTTTTTTTTCCTCAATAGAAGACTCAGCACAGATCTGAGATGGGGGAGGGACAGCCTGTGTCCTGATCTGATGGTAGCTGTGCTGTGCTCTTCTACCTCCGCCTGGCTCCTATCAGCCGAGAATGGAGCGAGCAGCCTCTCCGTTGTCCGTTAACAGCTGCTGATAAGTGCAGGGCGGAAGAGTCACGGCAGCTGGGTGGCCAATCCCCTAAAAACTGCCTGGGGAGAACTATGCAAAATGATGGCAGATTAATACCTGGAAACATAAGTCCTAAGTACTTGGTACAGTCTTTCATCTTTCTCTTCACTAGAGCAACACAGGGATCAATCAGATAATCTATTATCTTCTCAACAGCAAATTTGTTTTACTGCAGTTTCAGTTTATATAAATGGCGTAAAACACTAACTCCCATATTTAGAGATCAGTAACCCAAGGAGCCCGAGGAAACTGCGCAAACTGCTTTTCGTTACCTAGAAATAGTGGTCCCAGAAAAACTATATTACTACCTTTTGTACCACTGACCTGTTCGTCATACTCACACATTTGTTAATATACTGCAAAAACTGACTGAGACTCCTTGTGGTGTTTCTGAAGCTTCCCACCCTTATGGAAATTTTTCTATAGATGTATATTATAAAAAAAACAGGAAGTTCAGCTCACAGTAATATCCTTGGCATCATCAGAAAAGAGAAGAAATCCCCCCAGAGGAACAATAAATCCAAAGCATTTTAAGCTTTAAACATTTTTACTAATATAAAAAAAACACAACAAAGTAATGCATTGTCATTAATTTATTAAAGGCTAAAATTCTCAAATTTTCAGAACATGATTTTTTTAGGAGAAAATGACAACGGTGGTTTTCTGTATTGTGGTTTGGTAAGGTACAGGTTATTCCCCCTAAAAGAATTACCATGAAACAGCAGCATTTTAACAATGACAGATGAGCATCAGAGAACAGTAGTCATTGGGCAGCCCCCACTAAGCTCTGTCCTAATCCATTGGTGACATGAAGCATGGATCGCTAGCTGACCTGCGAGATCTCTGACCTCTAATACACAGTAGCCACAACAGAGTTAGCTTTAATCTTTCTTGCAGTGCAGGTTATTACAAAACAAAAATCAAGAGAATTCAAAAAAACAGAAATGCAAGTCTGATTGGCTGAAAAACACTTAATACCTAGGAAAACTAAAACCCGGTTAGCTTACAATTGCAATAGATTTCACAGGTTACTGAGCTTTATCCTCTGCAAGAAAAATTTAAATGTCATCCATTACTACATTGCCAATGTATATATTACTTCCATTCTACAGGAACCATTACTGGACCTGACCCTAAAGAATATTTATTAACTGCAATTTGCTGTAACCTGCAAATCTTTTCAGTATGCACATTCATAGAAGGCTGGAAAAAAAAAAGGTCAGGAAATGATTCAGCCCACCCAATAACTTTGATTTGACAGGACGGAGTGGTCTTAGACCACAAGAGATCACAAAATGAGTGCAAACAGAAAGGAAATAAAAAACTAAAGTTTAACAGAGTGAAGTGTGAAGATGGGTGCTACAAACAAAGGCTGCTTGAATTACACACAATTGACCAAACAAACAACTTTACTGCCCTAACAGAAGCAGAATATCAAAATGTAGAGAAAATGTACAGCCCTCTGTAGTAGTCCGATTGGGGCGTTTTTCCTTACAACACAATGGTCCATGAAAGATTCTTTTGAACTGAAGGAGATTGTACAGAGGATGACGGCTTATTTGATAAGAAGCCACTGAAGAAATGATGGCGATATGTAGGAAGCACCTTCTAAGGACACTTGCCCATTGTCAGCCTAGCTTTTCACAGAAATGCTGAACAGAAGCTTTTGTAGAACAAAGTATATAATTGCCAGAAGCATTGTGTTCTTCACCAAAATGTGGTAAAGTGACCATAATCTGGGTTTACATTCAGGTATTAAGTCTGTGGGAAAATGAATAAGGGTGGTTTAGTTCTTTGGATCTGGAGACATTCTGGAAAGCCTTTGACAAACACTCAGATGATGCAGTTCTACTTGATAATGTATCACCATTAAAAATAAAAAGAAACACAACTATAACATATATATATAAAATTTGAAAGTTTTCAATAAAAAAAAAAAAAAAGAATGAAAAAAAGCTGAAAAGCAATATTATTACCACGTCATCCCCTAAATTTAATGAAAACCGGACTCAGGAAGAATACATCATCCATGATTCTCACCCAAATGTGTTGTCGGGATACGGTTCAGGGGCTTGTTTTCCATCTTGTGTATGGCTTAGGTCCGCGACTGTGACCTGCATTGTTTGGCTCAATACACAGCACCACGACCCGTAAGGAGATCTGGCTTCTAGTTATAAGGGCTCATCATATCCCGTATCCACATTATTAAATGACCTGAGAAATGTTCAGTCACCTTTAAACAGAGCCATACCTCTAAAAGTAAAACCACAAAATGCAGAAATGGATTTCCCCAAACACACCAACATACACACACTAAAAGTCCCAGCCTGGGCTGGTGGGAGCCCCAAAACTCCCATGAGTAAGCTGCTTAGGGATGGAAGGGCCTCGGTGCAGCAGGCAGAAGCCCACCAAGTCTTTACACTGAAGGTTTATGGATTAGTTCTTGCATTGTGTATTATCAGCATGTTTATCTGTGCAACAGCATCAACAAGATGCACTTTCTATTTGTTTTCCTTTTTAACATCTACAGGTCTTGGTGACAACCCCCTAACAGGGGTAATTCTTTGTTACAGGGTGTATGAAAGGAGAAGATGGCTAGGCAGAGCTTTGGGTCTGGACAGTCTCATCTGCATCAGTGCCGGCTTTGCTTGTTTCTGTGACTTCGGAGTCTTTGCTGTCAGCTTCCTGATTATCGGTTACCTTGATGGTTTCTTGTAACTGCTGACGCCGCTGGACTTCAGCTTTCAAATTCTCAAGATCCTTTTGACTGCAAAGACAATAGGATTGTAAAAAATTGAAAAATCTACAGGAAGAAACGTCAGACAAGACCTAAATAAAGTCACAAAAATATTCAGATTAACCTTGTAATAATAACCCCTGTACCTCTACTTTCTGGTTGCAGAAGAGTTTGACTGTTCATGTCTGTGCAAGGGAACAAGGATAATAAAAAAACAAACCTGCCAGGTTTGTTGTCCCCAGCCAAGAAGTGAGGATAAAACAGCTATTTGTTCCCTTACTATGGAGGGAATTCTTTTCACTTCCTGGTGAAAATACAGCACACAGGTGATAATAGGAAGCCAGTAGGTTTAACCTAGTGCCCAGCCACCTAGGAGCAGGGCCTAATATGTTTTCCAAAACATTTGGAGAACTCTTTACCAGCATGTGTATCCCCCCCCTACATCCCATCAATAAATGGCACCTGCCACTGTCTAACTTACAAATTGATTCACATGAACAGTAATGAGAATGTAATTACCTGAGGGGAATGAAGAGGATTCCATTAATGATATTGAGCTGATCTAGAACACTTGCCATGCTGGGAGCTGTGAACTGAAAGAGAAAAACAACACAGTAAGAAGTGCTGCTATAATCTTCCTAAAACTATCAAATTTAAAATACCCCCAGGTCTTCACAAAAATATGCAAACATCTCCTAGTAACCTTTTGGAAACGCTAACTCCCTGGCTGCCATACTTGCCCTGAAAACAAGTCAGTAACATTAAACTCTATTCTAACTCTGGTCATTAACAGAAAACATTTGGAGAATGGAGGGTCATCATGACAACTTCACATGTTCAAAATTATAAAGAGGGTTTACAGCAGGGGTGCCCATACTTTTTTGGCTTGCGAGCGGCTTTTAAAATTAACAAGTCAAAATGATCTACCAACAATAAAAACTTAGACTTAATAACTCCTGTGCGCAGGAGAGTTTATTTTAAAAGGCAGGGCTACGCGATCTACTTAAGGTTACACCTTAATCCCAACTGAGCTTTCCCAAGGTCCCCAAGATAAGATGGTTTGTGCTCCACATACAGTAGTGAGCACAACAGGAAAATATCTTTCCTCCCATTGTGTGATACTTCCCCCACCTTAGATTGTAAGCTCTTCGGAGCAGGGTCCTCTCCTCCTCTTGGACATATTTCGGTGAGCCGTAATTCGGTGAATTATAAGTAATTATTGAGTAATTTGGTGAATTATAGCTTACAATCTAAAATAAATTTCCATGCAAAAAATATTTTATTAAAAGTATTTTTTTTTTACATGATTGTGTGTTTCAAACATTTTTTATATTCATTATATCTACTAGACCCATATTCGGACAAATTTCTGTAAGTTACAGGTCTACAATTTAAAAAAAAAAATTCATGAAAAACTGTAACGCTTTTGGTTCAGAAATCTAGAGTGTAACACCCAGGTGGTTAATATTAATAATAATAATAAAAATATGCAGCAAGTAAACAATCTGGTTGTTGGATGTCTCTGCAATTAGCATAAAATAAATAGCCTAAATACTAAACAAGCTGATTTTGCAGTATTTTCCTTTAAAAAGACTGACAGAATTAATTCTACAAACAAGATGACTAAAAGACAATTCAGACCTCATATGACCTTTTTCCAAATTTTAGAAGTAACAGTTAAATTTGTCTTTGTTACAATCACGAAGCGCATTTTGTCATTAAACGTTTGTTTTTCACAATCAGGGAGCTTTTCAGTAAAATCAACAGGAGACCCGGCTCACAAACCTTAAGAGGCATTATGTTGGCACTGGATCCATTCTTGTAAATCTCATTCATTGTGCGCTGCAAGGCTACAGCCTGCTGGGTTAGGTACTTCAAGTACTCTGAGCTTTCTTTGGTCTTCTCGTGTTGCTCCCCCAGCTGGATGGAGAATGAAAAGCATAGGTTTAGATGATGCGCTTTATAAAATACACAAGCAAACTGAACACAAAGCAGGAGTCCACTATTCTGATTTCACTTTCTTAGTGAGTTAGTATGATAATGGATATTCCTTTTTTGGACAACTTGGAAGAGGGGCTGCAGGCTTCTATACACCTCCAAGAAAAAAGACAAATTTTACTAAACAGATCTGATAAAGACCTGTTCAGGCAAAAAGGCATTGTTCTGTTAAGATTGTGTGTAGGATTCTGTGAAATGCTGGATGAAAATACATTTTCTTCACATGGGAGTGTTGATCATCTTTGCATTGATTATGAATAAAATAGCTGCCAACACCATATAATACCATGTAAAATGGAACAAGGTACCTACTGTCCTGCACTGCAGTGTACCAGCCACCAGTAACACTGGTTCTTTGAACCATGTCTCTGAGCAAAGAAAAGTGAGCAAGGGCTGACTAAGGTCAGCTCACAGAGTGATGCCAACAATACAACAGACCTTCCTTGGGACAGCTTTAGCTTGCGGACACAACCCAATGCTAGTATAAAAACCAAAAACACCGCTCAGGGAAAAAAAACGCAAAATGTCACTGTGGGGATCAGTAGGTACTTTGCTACTTTTTGGAAATATACAAATATATAACAGCTTTCTATGATGAAGATATACAAGATCATTTACAACTGCTGACCTGGTTTTTGTATATTGTGTATCCTTCTTTCTCATGCTGTAAGGCAGAACGGAACTCTCCTTTAGTTTCGTAAACGCGTGCTACAAGATGATGACTGCAAGAGATAATATAGAAGATTTTGTCAAAAGGTAAAACGGAATATAAACATGCTATATAGTTTTGGGAGCAGTGACTATGCAGTTTGTAACAATTACATTTAATGTAATAAAAGTGTACAACAAAGAAGCCGATGTAAGTTTTTAAAGGGGAAAGAAAGTCTAAATACATGAATTGGTCCAATTAGCCAAAACAAACATGTCAATTCTGCATTTTTAATTTCTTCTATTTTATTTATAGTTATGTAACCAATATCATGCCAGGCTGCTTCATTGCCTAGGTCATACCATGGAGGTCATGATTGTTTGAAATGCTTTTGTTGTAGCTTACTAAGGAATTAAAGCTCATGGGCATATGTTAATGCTACAACATACTTTCCGAAGGTTCAGACAGTTCATTATCAGGAAAATAGAAGTATCAACAGGTAGTTAACTACAATGGAAGGTCTGTTTATGCTGACTAAGCAACCTAACCTTATAAAAATCACCTACTAAAATAAATAAAAAGTGAAGTGTACTCATAAAGAGTAAAGTTAGACTTCACCTTGCCATGCCTTCTGCATTTCCAGTATGACTTTGCCATCTTTCCAGGTAAAGTCATATTTAAAACAGAGCAAGAAAAATCTTGAGAGATGTAAACAGGATTATCCTGTGAGATTTTGCCTGCTCTGCTTTCCTCTGGACTCCCTTCCCTAGAGTTTTTGGTATTGTGTCACATTTGAAGATGTGCAACCTGCCGCACCCAAAACTAATTTTTGTGTTGTCTCCGTCTATTCTAAAGTTATGTTTTAAGGGAGAAACAAGAATCACATAAACAAGAAACAAGGAAGAAACAAGATTGCACATAAACAGAGGAAATTCTTCTGATTAATCACCTGAGTGCGACCTTCAGAGATTTGGCTCCATGATAGTTGGTGTTGATAGTAAGAGCGTTCTCCAGGAACCGTAGGGCTAGGTCATACTCCATCACCCCGTGAAGCACCAGACCAATGTTACTCTGCAAAGACACGCACCAGAAATTTGACTTGGCATGAAAATTTAAGTCATTCCACAAACATGAGCATTTGTTCTGTTCCACCTAGGTGTCACTGCATGATCCTGTATATCAAAAAATATACTTACATCTAAAAGTGCCATTTCTGGGTGTCCTTCCCCAAACACAAGCAGCATAAGGTAACGAGCCCGATACAGCAGATTTAGCGCAGTGGAGAGCTGGTTATTTGCAAAACAGTACAGTGCTAGATGCATCTACAACAAAACACATCAAGCTCAGAATGCAATGGTAAGAGATGGAGGCGGCTATGAATAGAAAAAAAGACATCATATTACACTTACATATTCCTGGATGGTGCTGGGATGTTCAATGCCTAAAATTCTTTCACTCATTAGAACAGATTTCTGTTGGTTGCTTAAGGCCTTAAAAACAGTACAAAGTGATATTAACACAAGTAAATGCTGAAGAACAATCAAAGAAAATTGTAAAACAAACATTTTTGCATTTTTAACAGGGAGTTCTGGGGTAGAAATATGTTCCCTATAAAACAGAAACAAGCAATAAAAGTGCACACTACTCCCCATAAAATATTCTCAGATACACTGTAAAAATAAAATTTTTCTATATACATTTGATAGGAGCATTATAGCAAATTATTGCAACTGGATTTGATGTCTTGTTAGTGCGTGTTTGTGCTGTTTCCACATGTAAAAGTTAAACTGGGATACCAGAAAATGGCCAAACACACAGCTTAAATACTTTTATTTTATAGTTTACCTTCCATTGGGGTCATACTGCTACTTTCTGGTTTTGTAATAATGCTTTATGTGCATTGGACAGCGGTAATGATGCAAATTATTGTCCAATTAAATTTAGTAAGTTAAGGTAAAAAGCAGAACTGTTAAAGCAAGGAAAGGAAGTCTTGTGGTATATACAAGGGATTCTGTGTCACCAATCAATAACACCTAGGAATAATACCTAGATAAAATTGTAGATTTCCTACTAAAAAAAGGGAATGCGACAAACAGACTGGCGAAGCAAATACATGTGCAAGGAACAAACCTCGGTATAGTCGCCCATGATATAGTTCAGTCGGGCAAGCAGTCGAAGGCAGGCACAGATCTCTACGTGCATGGCACCATACACGTTATTGAACAAATTTAAGGCTTCATTTATTAATTCACATCCTTCTTTTAGGAAACCTACAAATAACGAAATAAAAAAATGTGTAAGAAAGCAATACAAGTCAGGAAAATCTTGATATCCTTAGGAGAACGGTAAAAAGGTTTGTTTTTTTCTAGGTGGAAAACAAGTCTGCCAAAAAAGAGAAACCACGCTGTAATGATTATGAGATCCCAATTCAAGCCATTACAGAACCAGTATATGGAAATTACATTTTACAAGCCTGCTTTGTCCTTTTTCTATGTATATATTTTATATACAAATATGTGGATACTTCTGTTTTTTGGTGCATTTTTAATAAGATTCAAATCAATTATAAGATAAACCTCTGTGTGTACAGACATATTCCCTACCATTTTAATTTATATGTACCTCATCTTGTGATGTGAGTGGTAGACTATACTAAAATAACTACTATGGTGTCCCAACAAGAAGGTTAAGAGTTACACTGTGTTCAGTGACCAAGCTAGCGCTAAGCAAGATAAAGACTCACCCTGCTGTACTTTAGCTTGTCCACTCTGGAAGAAATGAAAAGCATCAGATGCTTTGGGATTGACATGTTTCACCACAGGGAAAATATTCAATATGTCCTCTTCTGTGAAGGTTGGTTTGTGTCGGTTTTCAAAGTTATACTCTTTCAGCAGGATCTGGCGTTGTAGGAGAAAACAGAGAACAGACACAATTATTACAAGGTACTTAGATAGGCTATTGTTGTACTTTAGATTTAGAGTAACACAACTGGCTCTTGTGAGAAGCAGTTGAACAACAAACAAAACGTGAGAAAATAATAGCACTGGTTACAGAACAGATGGATGCATAGCAGTCATTAGTTCAGTAAATGTATCATCCTGTAGGTTATCAAGATAATAAATGAAATCCTTTCAGGCATCAGCCAAATTATTTTTTTTAGGGCCCAGTGTCAACTATGAAATTTATGTTATAGGTTTATTTTTATTTTTTAGAGAGACTCTACATGAGCCACCAAAGAGAACTAAAAAAAAAAAAATAAGTGCCCCTAATTGTTAGGTTCTTATATTTACTAGGCAATGGCTTAGTACAGCGATGCCTTGTAAAAAACCTTTATAAGGTCTACTAGAAAAGTTGAGTAACCACTGCATTATCATGTAATTCCTAATATTAACATTGTCTAGCTTGTTGTGAAGTCCCAAGAGGTGTCTATTGAGGCGATAAGAATAATGAAACCATATTTGGTTTGGTTAATACATAAAAAACACTTAAGGAAATGGTTGCAAATCAACAAATCTTTCAAAGTCAAAACTGACACAGCTAATAGCACTCACTACTATTTTCTCAGACTTAGCAGTATATATATATTATAAACTGATAAAAGTCCTTCTTCTAGCATTGTTTGGTTCTCCCTAGTGTTGTATTTAGTCTGCAGAAAATAAATATTCATTCAATACTCACATAGACATGATCTAATTGGGATGGGATAGGAAACTTCTTGACAATGTCTATGACTTTTCCAAGATAGCGCATGTTAATTCCTCTCTGATGCATAGCTTCAGCCAATGTAGTTCCATCCACGGGAACTACATTATGGTCAAGGCAGTCCTTTATCTGTAAAACAGGATACAATCACACACTGTCACATGGTGCACTTACTGCACCACACAAAGCTACCCCCAGAAGTGACTATTAAATTCAAGTTGCAGGTTTATTCTCTCAAAAACATTCTCAGGTAAAAAAGACTGCTTTGTCTTTAATACCAATATGTACAAACTCCATGCATGTAGTGTCCCGGACAAGATTTGAACCTGGGACCTTAGCCCTGCAACTTAGTACTAACAACTTAGTCCTGTGCTGTATTAATATTGATGCAATAAATTTTCTTACCAAACATGGAATCTGACAGGTCAGTACAAAAGCGGCTGCATCCTTCAACAACTGTTTCTGATTCTGCACTTCCACCTGTACACACTCTGGGAAACGCACACCTGTCGTAAGAAAACACACTTTAATACCATGAACGAGTTTAAAGTTTCACATTCCACTTGTTTAAAAACATACATGTGTTGTAAAACATAATATACACCTTCCAATAAAATAAAAATATTACTGGTCAACTTGCACTTATAAGTCCTGTCTGTCTTGAAGTAAACCTGTACTGACTAAAAACATACTAAATCAGCTTTAGATTGAGCTAGTAGAGATCATCAATGTCAGCAGATCTCACCAAATAACAAAGTGCTGATTTTCAAGCTCCTAGAAAAATAGAGACAGCTAACAAGGTTCACAATGCACTCCATCATTTAATAACCTAATGCAGGAATCATGCAAGGGATGTGCACACACTGCAGTATGAAACTGGGGAGGTTCTTAAGTTGTGCTTGTCTGAAGCTTTAGGAGAATAGAGGACACACTTTAAATTTACGAAGCATAACCTGCAGCCACTGGATAAGTCGACTTTCTGGACAAAAATAAATATCGCCAACACTTTGCCCTTGGAGTACCGAGTGATGTTGTATAATTTACTACAGCAGGGCAAGCAAGAGTAATGATCCCAATTCCACCTACAGCTACACTAAAAGCAAATACAAGGCCTGTGTAATGTACAGTTAGTCTACGAGATAGGGACTGTAGGTTTGTTCTTAAGTTGAATTTGTATGTAAGTCGGAACAGGTACATTATTTTAATAAATACAATTAGGACTGAAGTTTGTCTCAACATATTGGGCAGCGGTGTGTCAGTTACTGTATAAAATCCTCACTGTGAGTTAATCACAAACAAAGCAAAAAAATCTTTATGGATCCTAGGCATATATTTCTGAAGAAAGCTGTGCTTTGATATGCAAAAAGAAACTGCAGAGTTTGTCTTGGTAATTAAAGAGTTACAAGAGGCTGCAGAAAGAGCTCAGCCCCCTAAGATCACCCACAAGCTTAGCTGTGTTTAGCAAAAGATTTCTTCTGTAAGTCATGCAAACTGCCCCCTTACCCATCCTCAAGCCTCTGTCCTGCACACAAGCGAGCATGGAAGCCCTGTTTGTATCTAGGAGTTGTCAGTATGTCACGTCACATGTCCTTAACCCAGGGACTACCTGTTTAGAACGAAAAGGTTGGTCCTTCTGAAATGTTTACCATGTTTAATATTCAAGAGTGATAAATACCTGGGGAGAAGATGTCTGGGTTGAAGCGAATATCAAATGAGGTTTCACTGATGGAGCCAACAGCCTGACATGCTTTCTGGATTACCTCCCGGCTCTTCATATCCACTTCAAATAAAATAATATATTCATTACCATCTTTTAAATAATCAATTGTCTGAAAACAATTAGCCAGCTAACGGTACAGGTTTGTTCTATACAAAAAATTGACGATTTGAGTGCATGGCCAAAACCGGCAGACAACAATTTAGCAAAGGAAAAAATGTGTAGTTTGATGCTTTTTGATGGATTTTTTTCTCTACAGAGATAGAATACAAACACGTAAGGATCTTTGTTCACTTTAAAAAACAGAAAAGTTACAACTGTACTGAAAGCATCATTAATAGGCAAAGAGCACATATATAGGTTTCTACCTGTTTCATTGTTGGATGCCACAGTCTCTACTAGCTCTTTCACCTGGGACTCTCCGTCTATACTGTCCCCCATCTTGTCTTCAGACAGGCTGCTTTCCTGAGGCTCAGTTTTGGCAGAGGATTCAGATGAGGTTGCAGATTCCCCATTTTCTATAGAAGCCACCTTCTCCTGTGAGGAGCTCTTCTGCTGCATCAGCTGCATGGCAGCCAACTTCATGAACAGGAGGTATCTGAAAGAGAATCATGGCATCATCACTACAACATTTCATGATATAGATACACTGTACATGAAACTGTATAACTTAAAAGGATGAACTCCTTCTCTCCTAACACTGAGGTTTTCGTTTCAGTACAAAACCTGGCACTATTGTCCGTTTAATTTACTTGTTCCAGGTTAGTATCTCCAATTATATGTTACTGAATCCACAATATGAGAACATGACAGAAATCACCCCCCATCTTCTAATTAAACCCAATGCCATATCTATCACATGACCCCATTCTTTACCACCTACCCATCAGACTATATCCTGTAGACCACCATATACAGCATGCAAACGTAATTAAACAATAAGAAACAGTACTGCAACTCTCCCGTTGTTTTATGTGATGCTATTTGTTAACAATTTTTACACCGTTTATGAATTCTTCTTTTTATGTAAAATAGACACCTTGGAATTTGTTGTGCAACTATGAAAATATACAACAAAATGAAATATTGATACAGAAAATATTTCTTTCTTTTTTTATAATGATCTCTGTACTTTGCATTTATAAGGTCTGTAATTCATACATATAATGTCCTCTAAAAATTATCCCTGGAATCTATAAAATTACTGCACAGAATTATGCCTTATGATTTATGTTAATGCAATCCTCACACAGGCCCTGATTTATTAAAGTTCTCTAAGGCTGGAGATAATACGCTTTGATAAGTGAAGCTGGGTGATCCAGCAAACCTGGAATGATCTGGTCCAAGATTCAAAACATTTGCTAGCAAATGATTTTAGGAAATCCATTCCACTTTTTTAGATCACCCAGCTTCAGAGAAGAAAGTGTATTCTCTCCAGCCTTGGAGAGCTTTAATAAATCAGGGCCAATCTCTACTCAGGCACCTTAAAACAATACCCCACACTATTTAACCTCGGCTGCTGTTGAGAAAGAAGCCCAACTGCAATACTCACTATACATTTAGGAAACAGTTAACAAAATATACGGCTGATGGTCAGTATATGGTTTCCATGAAAACATAACTAGAAGGCCCATGCAATTACAGATGAATCTTTCGGTCTTGTTCAATGCAGTGAACATCTAGAAGCTGTTATTTTTCACACTGCTCTTTGTTATTGTTATTAGCGTGTACTGGCACATCGCCATTTCTCTACAAATTTCTGTTACCAAGGAAACCTCAGGCTTAAGGTCGCCAACATTACAGCGCTGGATGGTGCACATCCTAAACAAGCTTTTTATTGTTCTTTGTACTCGTGTTTTAACATGTAAAAAGGCTCTGCACGATGCTAATCATCACTAAAATAACACAAGATGAGCATAATATGTCATATATATACTATACCCTGCCTGATTTCTGATATGTGGCCTTTACCATAATGATCACAGGACATGACGTGATATATATTCCTGCTCAGTGTTTCTTTTTACTCACAATAGCTTAATTTTCCTGCAAATGGTGTTTCCATGCGTTCCTTTATTCTAACACAGCTGATTTCATATGTAACAAACATTCTAATGCAGTCTTTAAGTCATATTTCAAAATCACACAAGTGCCAGTGTATATGTAGAATTATATATAGTGGTCACCAGATACACTAAGCAGGCCATTTACAATTGGTCTAGTGTTAACCTTACTTCAGATTCACAGGCAAAGCTATCATTTTCTTGGATTGGTAGTGAAAATAGATACATGCGTGTTGGGCCTTACACTATAGTAGGATATTACGATTGTAAGCTTCTCTGATAAAGGCATTTACCTGTGTTCCACAAAAGCGTCCACCAACTCCTGCCGTAAGCAGCAAAGCTTATGCCTGTGTTCTTTGGGGAAACCCATTTTCTTGCAATCTTCTGGCATATCCTCACCTTCCACAGGCAAGAAATTGAGGTCTGGGGGGAAGGTGCGAAGAAGATCCAAAATGTAATGCCGCCCATCCTTGCCAATGATACCTTTGCATTCGACAGAGGAGCACAGCTCCACTTCCTCATCTTTGTCGTTGAGGACTTTGTGTTTGAGGATCTTGAGTGGTCGGCTTGTTTTCTCCAGCAGTTCCAGGTATTTTGGGTGGGAAACAACAGTTTTGCCAAAGTCAATGGACCCGTAAATGACACTCTGCTCCTGCTCCCGCTCGAATATCCCTGGAATAATGGATTGTGCAGTAACCCTGTAACCTCTGTAGTCTACCACCACAGTTCCCAATGTGTACAGTCCTTCCACATCTACTGCATTGTATGTCCGCACTCCATTAAGATCATTTGTGGGAGATACATAAGCAGCGCTGTCTCCACCAAAATCTTTGTAGTGATCTCGGACATCAAAACCCAAACTGAAAAAGATATTATTCCAGATGAACATTTGCATCTTTGTCTCCTCACTGGGGTTGATGGCCATGACATTACCATCAATAACCGCCATGGCACCCCTGGTAGCTGCTGCTGCAAAATCACTATGGACCTGAAAACAGGGAAGTAAAAATAAGTCATTTGTATACGCTTCAATGCAATGAATAAATGCATTTTTAGCCCATTTATATATTGTTGCAGTGATGTGTGTCAAGGAAAAAGTGGTCCTAAAAAAAGGCTAGCAAAAGCCACTGAAAAGATTCCTAATAATATTTCTACATAGATTTATTCCACATTTATTTATTCCATAAAATAAGGAGTCTATGCCTATAGCTATGGGACTGAGCAGTTTATAGAGAATGTACATGTTTTTCTTTCCTCACCAGCTGCTGTAAAAAGCCAGTAAAAACAATTATGTGCAATAGTTTGGTCTGATTCAAACTGAAACGTATGCATGTGAAGAAGTCATGCACAGAAGTGATTTATCTCTTTGTCCAACAGCTTTTTGTGCAGTATTAATGACAAGAGAATTTTAGCTGACCCTCTGTCACCTTTTGAAAGCTTACTGCAATGATTATCCGAGACAATAGTATACAAACAGATCTAGAGTATTAGATTAAATATGCGTTCAAAAAATTAAGTAAAATTAAAAACCATTAAAAGTTTTCCCCTTGACAGGCAATTGAACTTTTGTATTATAGTAACTTTGTTTTTTTGGTTCAGATATACTTAAAAGTGACATGTGATGACAAATGACATGCCATTCACACACATTCTTAGATGGCCATGACAGATTTGCTCAGATAAAGCATTGTTAAATTATAATGTAGTAATGAGATGTATGTACAGATAGATATAGTTTTTTACATTTAAATAGCAGAAATAAATATTTTAAATACAAAAAGAGAATAAGGGAATAAAAACAGGACAACAAAATCATGCCATAGATGTTACCTTGAATATAGCTCTTTCTCTCAGAAGTCTTTCCGGTAAATTCTTACGAGGCAGTTCTCTTGTTGTCTGCAGCTCTTCATTCCAATCTCTTGTCTGGAACAATGAATTATATCATATAATAATGTATATACACATGACAAATGTATGATATAGTGCGGGGGTGGGCAAACTTTATTTTAGTCAGGAGCCATAATCTGAAAAAAAATTTGCTAGAGGGGGCCGGGTCGATAGGAGTGTAGGCAGGGTTATGCCATCATGACGCCCTTGAATGTGACATCATGATGGCATAACCCCACCCACTCTCCCATCGCAGATCTGAGCCTGCGATGTCAGAGTGGGCGGGCTGTGTCACTGCACACAACCTGCCCACTCTCTCATCACAGACTCAGATCCGGGGACGTTTTCTGCGGCTTTGGCCAGTGCCACCCCGAGCACCGGCCGAACAGAGCCGCGGAACACCCGCGGAGGGCCGGAGAAACCCCAGAGGGCCGTATACGGCCCGCGGACCGTAGTTTGCCCCATGCCTGATATAGTGGCTACACCACAACGTGTAAGAAAATTTTACCTGTCCAGGAATGTGCTCCTCGTATCCTAAGCGGGATGTATAGGCATCCTCTGCCCTGACACAGTCCATGGCATGATCCACCTGAGGAGCAGTCCAGCTGTAGACCTGGAATGGGGTGGCAATCCGCTCAAACGGGTGTCGCTGAACTCTGCATTGAAGAAGACAAAATCATTTACACCGATACTATCTTTGCTCAAATTAACACACAGTACAAAGAACAAGAACCATTCCATTGCCTCTTCAACAGCATATATAACAATGTCAGTGAGGCATAAAATATTGTCACTTTAGGCTTTACCTGATAAAAAATACCATTCAAGGACTAATAAGAACCGGTTTCAATTTTTTCCTTTTTTTTTTTACACTGTATGTAGAGAAAAGTGCATCTTGTTTAAACTCATACAGTAATGGTACACCATTTGTGAAAATGCATTTTATTAAATGGTGGACTGTATCTGTTTGCATTAAAAACTCACCAGTTTTAGGTCTCTGTAAGATGGTAAACCCTCAAAGATCCAATAAAGACAGGATAAATGATAGCTAAAGTTCCCATGCTTGCACGCTTCTCACTCACAACTGCACATGCTGATACAAAGCAAAACTCTTTCACTTATTCAGAGACATAGTTTTGCTTTTTATAAATTTAATTAGGAAATCTTTGGAGCCCCAAATAGCCTCCTGTAGAGGAGAACATGGAATTCCCTAACAAAGGCAGTATAATGAACCCATGCTTCCTGCAGAAGAATGCCATACTAATTGATGAAGAAGTCAGGCAGAGCACATACTATGATGAAGATGTGAGCAGGTGCAGCACATTCATTTCTGCAGTGATTTCTACAGTCAGTCTGCACATAGCCCCAAATCACTTATTCCACAAATCAAAAATTTGATAACATGTACACGGATATACGAAGGTAATTATTCTGCAGGGCATTTCATAGTACAAAGTACTATTAACATAAATGTATCACTTTTTGTGATCAGAAACACAATTCCTTTGCTGACAATAGTGGACTGATATACAGAAAAGATAACCGAATAGCACTTTAATTTCAGTGTGTTCTAATCAAAACAGAACAAGCAAAAAGTGTAGAAAAACACAACCCATTGCCCTCCTATGTAACAAACCTAAATTAAGTGCTTTGTGGTTTATAATGGTAATTACTTTTCATTTATTTTTAGACTGCTGTAGTGTACTTAAAATATAAGGGTGTGAACGAGGCCCTACTTTTAGACCAGCTTTTTGCATTAGTTCTGTTAAAGTGCCAGTCTTGAGCTGAAATACAGCAAGAAACCTTTGTCATTAAGTTTCCAGAGACAAGAAGCTAAGAAGAAGCAAAACTGCTATTCATTTCCTACCATCATCCCCATTAGAAGGATGTCGGATCAATGCCTGTGTCTCTAAACCCCCTATAAAAAGGAAATGAGAGGAGATCTCCTGACCACAATAAAACAGAGGTAGCCATACTTCCCCTGCTTTATAAATATATCTGTATCCTGACCTGTACCCTTGCCAGCAGCAAAACCTTTGGAACCATTTGTGCTATTCCAAGCCCCCAAGCATCCCTAACAGTCTAAATAGAATTTGTGGATTTTTTAAATTTTTTTTATTTTGAGACTCCTTGATGATATCCTGCTACTTCTGTCATCATATAAACTAAACAAAGGATGTAATTCTGCACGGATCCAACCTGCGCGCACACACACACCACAACTGCCACCCGCAACGCGCACGCCGCTGCCGCTAAAACAGTTGTCATCGTGACATGTACCTGTGCCAAAACAAAACAGCAGGTGACACTTTCAGTCAGCGTGCTGTCCTCCACAGTGCCAGCAGCTACTTACGATTCTTTTGAGAATCAGGGGGTTTACTGGTATGATGGAATAGGTGGTTGAACTCAATGATCTTACTAAATGAAACAGCCATGGCTGTCTATATACTACCACTAGGTGGCAGTCTATCTTCTCCAAAGTGGCTAATGTCACATATATTACAGTAACTGAGCATTAGTTTTTTTTAATGGATTTATTTTGTATATATAATGAAAGCCTTCATAAACTATATCTGTGAATGTTCTTATTTACCCAGGTAATGGTATAGCAAGTAATAGACACACTTTTATTAACATTTCCAGTGTAATGTTAATACCTACTACTGGCTTTACAGACAATACATTTTGAAGTTAAAGTGCATCTAGAGAACAAAAAATATTTACTTTATGTCCTTGGAATTCTTTATGTCTAAGGAGACCTTGGATGTAACAGGTGCATTAGTCTTCATTTTCAGGCTTTTCTTTTTTACTTGTTTTCATCAATAACACACATTTACTGTCAAATTTCAACTTAAGTTCACTCTGTGAACTACTGAACACCTACCCTGCCAGAGAATTCTGTATGGACTGGTAATATTCAATACAGCAATAGCCACTAATTTCTGGCAGGATCAATGGGTCATTTTTGCACTTACAGAACAGAATAATAAAATGATTTTATTTATACATACATAAGTTTTATGTATGTATTGTGATTTGTATTTCTATCAGATCCTTAGTTCCAGAGCATAAACCAGGCATTAGGCATTCAGCATTACTATAGAATTACCTTTTCTTTTGAAGGGCAGCAAAGTTCTTCTTGAAAATTGGGCTGACTTGATTGAGTAGTTCCACCAGTGAGTGGCTGAGGAAACTGGGGTTGGCTGGCTTAGGGTTAAAGTTGTAGGCTGTAGATCTGCAGAAGTGACAAAAAGTGGCTGATTATTTATGATCATTACCCAGGCACAAACTTTAGTATGGCTGACAATACAAATACACAAATGGATACATCTAAAAAGGCAGGGCAAGCACCAGCAAATTATTCTTTGCTGAATGGAAAGTCGTGAAAGGATGGCCTGCCAATACCATTTATAATTCCTGCAAATGGCCGTATAACTTCTACACAGATATCCAGTGCCAGTCAATATCCATTTATAATGTTCCATTTTTAAATATTTATAAGTACAGCTGAATTCAATGAAGAGATATAACAGCGGTAAAAATGCCAACACTGCAGAAATTTTTTCTTTAAGCCCTACTCCAGGCACACCCTTACATACTCATATAAAATGAATAGCACAGACCTGTACTAGCTGCCCAAACCTGAGTTTTACACAGCCAGGAAGGGAAAGGAAGTTGGATGCGACTTAAATTTCTCTGTAATTTGGACTGAAAAAGTGATACAGCAGTGTGCTCTAACTTTCAGCCTGCAGTCTAGATGGAAAAAGGGCAGATAGAGTCTGGTGAGGTCTCCTGTCTGCTCACTTAGAGCGCTTCTTCTCAATAAATTTATATAAGGTACACTCGACTGGCTCCCAGTCTGCTCTGTACAGCATTGCAAGAGGTAATACATCGAACCTAAATAAATACATTTGATATGACTTTCATAACATCTGAAAGTTTAAATTTGACCATTTCATATCTGTCCATAGTTCAGCTTGCAGGGACAGGGATGTGGTCAGCATTGCTCTCTACTACCTCACCATTGCCTGAATTGCTCTCTGTATCACATCTCCTAAAGAAGAAGGTGATGATTGTAAGTTATGGCTCAGGGAAAAATGAATCCTATACTAGGAGATTTTTGCCCATTGTGTTAACCAGCCAACAATCTTATAAACCCACAAAACAATCAACTCACTGGTTGAGGTAGAATCCTCGAGTGGATGCAGTAATGCTGACATGTCTGTCCTCCATAGTGATCACATATAAATACATCAGGTCTCCGTGCATCTTCCTGTTACCGGGAGGAGGATTCCAACCACTCATTGTGAATACTTTCAAACACTGCAAAGGCTGTAATAAAGGAAAATCTTCATCACCAAAGTAGAATACACAAAATAAGTGCAGAGCACAACACCACTCTATTTGAGGCACACAAGCAGCTACACTAATATAATGCGCATTCTACATTCCAAATCAATTGATTTATCCAATTGGAGTCCCGAGACAACTGAAATATTAAGGAGTCAGTTCCCATAGGATTTGAGTTATCCAATTTTCAAGTTCTTCAATCTCTGAAATAGTGTTTAGATCGATGACAGCTTCAGGCTTAATTCACAAAGCTCACACAGTAGGATAAGTATACAGATTGTTAGGTATGAGAGCTAACTTTTTTCAGCAGAGCCCAGTTAGAATTGCAATTTACAAATTAATGCCTTAGGCTGGTCCTACAGCTTTATGAATTGATTCAAATATGCATGAAGTTTGCAGGTTCTCCCCGTGGGTTTTCTCCCACATTCCAAAAACATGCAGTTAGGTTAATTGGCTTCCCCCCAACATTGACCTTAGACTGTATTAAAAATATATGACTATGCTAGGTACATTAGATTGTAAGCTCCTTTGAGGGACATCTAGTGACATGATTATGGACTTTGTAAAGCCCTGCGTAATATGTTGGTGCTATATAAATACTGTCTAATAATAATATTAATTATTATAATATGTACAATGGCTAATCAAACACCTGACTCACCTTCTTCCTAACAACTACATACCTAAAGCATTTTTTTAATATTAGTTTGATAGGCAAAATTACAAGCTAGTGCTTAAAGCAGAACTATGCTCACCTAAGCTCCATCAATAGAACGTGTACACTACCACATCAACATCTTCAGGGTTTGGGAGCTTCAACCATCCTAAATAACTAAGGCCTTTTTTTTG
>NC_092858.1:143576363-143577519 GCF_032062135.1 Pyxicephalus adspersus
TATTCTAATCTGTATTATCCTGAACATCCACAATGTCTTACCTCCAAGGTCACCATCTGTGAACACGCTTAAAAATGAGAGGGAGTTACAATCAACCCCATTCAATGCATCAGATGGGTCCAGGCTCTTCAGTAAGTCTCTTATGTGGCGAACATGAATTCTGGCTTCACGAACAGTGTATGGTTCTAGAAATAAACAAGTATAGTTAGTTATCATTCTACTCCAGTGGCATCCACATAGTACCATAATCAGCATTTTGGGGGGGGTTTATTCACTCTGTTTTAGAGCAAATTCAGATATGACCAAAGACCTGTTTAACAATAAAAATAGATCAAGACAGAACTGCCTGGCATTTGTTGTATGTAAAAAGTATCTGAAGAATTGGCGAATTCCAAACCATAGCAGGGAGAAGATTTAGGGCTCTTATGGATGGGCAAATACAACACATTTTTAGGTACTTATGGCTTGTACGTTTCTATTTTTATAATGATCCAGAGCTAATTTTTTCCATTGACCTTTTTTACACCTGCATCATTTTACCCCTTGCCATCCTCCTAAGGCTAGGTACAAACGTGCAATGGTTCTCGTCCGATATTTGGCTCACTGAATGACCACCCTGGGGAATCCACAGACGATGGACAATGAATGATCGTAATTGAAGTGAAGGGGGAGAGAGCGCAGCGGGGTGCCGCTCTGTTGTTCTCCCCTCCCCTCTGAATAGAGCAGAATGATGCTGTATGTACAGCACTCGTTCATGCATCGTGCAATTGTTTGTAGTTGAAAAGGATCGTGAAAGATGCTTTCCACCGAAAAATATTACACATGTATAAAAAAGCCTTAGTCTCGCAATGCTACGTGCTGCTTATGCATGAGCCTTGACTAATATGAGGAGAGAAAAGGTTATACTGCAAACAAAAGGCTGTAAATCAGCCCTTACTTACTAACAACTATTGTTTCCCAAGCTTTACATACTAACCTGTCTGCCAGTGCTCTGCCATTTTGGCTTTTAGGATTGAACATGCTCAGTACGTAAAAGTATTGGAAACACACAGGAGTTGCAAGAGAGCAAAAGGTTTATGTCAAGAACATACACAAGGGTCATCATATATGAATGTCTTCCCAGAACAAGTCTTATTTGACTATTCATGCTGGTGCT
>NC_092858.1:143581353-143585598 GCF_032062135.1 Pyxicephalus adspersus
TTGTATCCAATAGAAAGCTTTTGCAGTGCATGTCAGAGTGCTTAAAGCAAAGTGGGGTCTTGTGTTAGACGACTGTCACCAGAACAGGTAAACTGACTGAGCACTTCCATCACCTTTTGTTTTTATGTAAAATGTAACATCTTGGTTTTTCCCTACTTCCGGTCACAGTGCCAACAGTGGTCACCAAAGTGAATCTGTGTAGAGGGGACACACAGCAATACCCCTGACAGGGAATAGTTCTTTACTTTAATTATGTAAAAAGAAATGATAAAGTATAAAACAAATTAAAAGAACATTTCCCAAACATGTCCATGAGAACAACTCCAGACAAACAAAACGTTTCAACCACGTGCATGGAACACAAGAACAAAGAACCTTGTCGTGGTTTAACCAATATGCCAAATGACAAGCCGCATGTTTTCGATTACCTAATGATATATAAACTTCATATAGTTTTGGCATTATTAGGCAACATTATTGTTTTGAGTTAGGCCACAATTAAAGAACAAGCTGCTTCTGAAATCCATTATGGCACCTAAAGAAGAATACATTGTCAGTGTTGAACCCAGAAATGTTTTTAAGCCGGGTGGGAAGAAATATGTAGGCAGGTGGTGGCCCCTGTATTGTGACCGAACTCATCAGTAACCACCCAAAAAACAGCAGGGTGGTTACTGAAAAGTGCCAGGTGGTGCACCCCGCTAAAAGGAGCCGGGGAGAACAATACATTATGGTATAGTTTGAGAAAGAGCCAGTCTAGCACATTAGGATGCACTGTACTCATGCATAAAAAATGAAACACAAGATTTTTAAATCATTACGATGATTTAACATTTCTGACCGTTTTCCCATGTTTATGTTAGTAAAGAAAAACAAAGTGGTCCATTTAAAAAGCAGAGAATCCAACATTCACTGAAACATTCCCTGGAGCAGAATCAATCACTGCCACCGAAAGATATGGACTTAGAAGATCTACCACAGAATGCTTCAGTGAATGTCAGATTCGCTGATTTATAGACTCTGCAAGGTTTAACAGAATTCTAACATTTAGAAAAATTATTTAATTTTGAAATGATAGAAAACTGAGCAGCCAGGTTCTTTTTTTGCAGATGGGACTGGTGATGTCCCTGCAGCAAGAAAATAAACTTACCCCCTTGCTTACATTTAATTTTAAAGGCACTCTTCTCCTTGCCCTAGTGCAAGCGCCAGTTATCTTCCACATTCATAATCCTTGGCCATTGTGATGGGCCACGACTGGAATAATATAATGTATGGAAGTTCATTCATTCTCAGAATCATACATTAAGCTGCTTGCATAGCTCGGTGTACATTACAAAAGAAGACTATGAACAGGCAAGTATGTTTGGTTTATTGCAGAAGGAACAACCCCTGTGCCTTCTGCAAAAAAGGATTTTAGGTATAGTTCTGATTTAAATATAAGTAAAATAAATACCAGACAGTTGATTTTTAAAAATGATATCCTAGATCTATGAAATCTGAATACCAAGATACATGGTCTCAATGTACCATTCTAGAATAAAATGCCACCAAATGTAGGAAACATTTCATTTTGTGAGCAAAGATGTCCCAAGCAGGTCCTAGAATCCATCATGACAGCCGAGCCATGGAATGTGCTTCACCTTTTTTTCTGAATGACAAGAGGGGCGAGGAACCTTGTCACATCCACAAATCCCCTCATCTTCCTCAGATTCATGACAGGCTTGGTCATGCAACACTTCTGGCTTAACTTCACCTGAAATTTCCTGCTGGTGATAGCCAAGTGTGCCATAGCCGCTTGTGGCTGAGCCTTGCGTAAAGCTGGATGAGTGTCTAGATGAATCCTGTAAAAGTGAGGCAGATTCAGGGTCTGACCTTGTATTTAGTTTTCGAAACATAACTTCCAGCCGTCCACAGCACTCACAGCACACTATACTGCCCATGCTGATCGTTGGTTGTACAAGATGAGATGTAGAGAACTTCACATTACTGTAAGAAAGGGTTTAGTCTAACCAGAAATCATGCTGAACTTGCCACTTGTGCTCTGCTGTTGCTATTTATAAATAAAATCACAGCCAGCAGACCTCCAGTGTGATTTGGAAGGGAGGCGCATGGGCTACAAAGTTTTAATGGCCCCATGCCAGTCCTGGGTTTCTTGCAAGGACCAAAAAAACTCTCAAAACAAAGCAGATCTTGTGGAATTCTGAGCGACAGCGTGTGTGCAAGGGAAGACCTAAAATGGGCAGCTGCATGAGCCTAAGATATAGCTGGAGCTGCAAACTAATCCAAATAGCACTGTATGCAATATGATGTAGTTATTATTACACAGTATTTATATAATGTCGACATATTATGCAGCGCTGTACAAAGTCTACAGTTTTGTCACTAACTGTCCCTCAAAAGAGCTCACAATCTAATGTCCCTACCATAGTCATATGTCATTAATACAGTATAAGGTCAAGTTTGGGGGGGGCAATTAACCTAACTGCATGTTTTTGGAATGGGGGGGGAATCTACACAAACACACGGAGAACCTGCAAACTCCATGCAGATGGTGTCCTGGCCTCCAGCGCTGCTAATGAGAGTGCTAACCTCTGAGCCACCGTGCTGCCCCACCATGATGCAGTTCATATAACAAAAAACTCTGCACCAATGTCATTTTCTATGGCTTTCAAACTTCATTATTCAAGTCGCCACATTGAGGTCATTTATAGTCATGTAGGGAGTCCAGCCCCATGGATGACAAATCTCAGACTTTCCAAATAAACCTCATCCAGCGGAAAGCTGCATAATTCACAAATCTGGGATTTTTGCACCTCAATTCAAAACAAGTTCATTAGGACTTACATATTTGGAAGTAACCAATATATTTTGGAGAGCACAAACACTATTTTAGATGTGGAGGAACAAACATAAAGTAAACTCGGTTACTTTACATTAATTTGCATAAAAGCGTATGGATATCTGTGACTAATAATAACTGTGCCCATACTTAGCTCCTTACTTACAGATGAACATGAATGAGTTACAAAGTTTCATCAACTAACCTAACCTGGGCTGACCCACCAAATTTTCTTTTATTCAGGGGTTTTCACTGCAGCAAACATAGCCTACATTACTTCTAAAGTGTGCAGATTTCTCAGTGGGCATTTCTCTGATCTGTCTAATCAAGTATCTAACCAATGGTAAAATGTTCCACCATTAATACAACGTGCACTAGTACAACAACATAAAGTGCAACATACAATTATATTAAAGTTTCTGGATTTTATTATGATGATTCCACCTATGCTATACTAAGATACAAAAAGCAAACTTCCAAGAAACATCTCATTAAATCTCACTAGCACTCCACTGATTACCTCACACAGTGAATTCAATCTGAGGAGTACATACAACTGACAACTGTTGGAATATGACCTGTGAGTACCCATTAAACCAGAGTTTCTTTCTCTGGTCCAGTGGATCCTTAGGGTTCCTAGCGGCTGATGGGGGTTCCTTGAGCAATTAGAAATGTTTGCCCTTCGGGTCAGTTTAAGTGACACTAATAATATTTTTGGCTATCTGTACGGGTGGCAGCCTTCCCACTGACCACCATACTAATATACTGGGAGCTGTGGATATAGTTAATATAACGAGTTCCCCCGAGGACCTAAAAGTTATGCAAGGGTTTCCACATGCTAAAAAGGGTCTAGAAACACTGTATTAAACACAAACTGTGGAGAGAATGATGTATTTTGGATTACAAAAAAACAATTCTACTTAAGAGGATGGGCAGCAAGGTGGCCAGGGCACTATTTGCATGGATTGGGCAGGTTCTCCTCTTGTTTGCTTGAGTTTCCTCCCACATTCCAAAAACATGCAGTTAGGTTAATTTTAGGCGAAGCCATTTAACCTTAGACTGTTTCAAGACATATGACTATGGTAGGGAGATTGGATTGTGAGTTCCTTTGAGGGACAGCTACGGACATGACTATAGACTTTGTACAGCGCTGTGTTATATGATGGTGCTGTATAAATACTGGATATTAATAAAAAATGTACATTTCCAGTAAAGTAAATGTATCCCTTGTCCCCCCACCTACGCCAGTAATGTACATAGAACTCTCTGTATGAGTATTTAATATATGTGTAGGTACTTATAAGTAGATGAGAATCCTTGGGATAAGCTGGGGAAGACTTCACAAAGCGGTCCAAATCTCTCATCAGAAGTACAAGAAAAGTTAAACTCAATGCCAAAAAAAAAAAAAA
>NC_092858.1:143586345-143631322 GCF_032062135.1 Pyxicephalus adspersus
TCAGTAACTTTTAAAGTAGTGACATCAAACCTTTAGTATGACAGCCAGGCAGCAAACACTGCCAGGAGGGGTCAGGTGAGGAGACTTTGTATTTCACTCATCACACGTTTATAATAAAATATTAAACTTTTTTCTTGAACATGGACGCAGCAATGAGAGGTTAGAATCTCAGCCTGGTTTTTATCACTATCTGTATCCATCCCATTGACTGTCCTGATCATCAATGTCATGCAGAAATGGGAAATCCAAACGCTTTAGTTGCCAATATATAAGGGGAAAATAAGGGGACACTTATTCCTATGACTACTGCCTAACAGAAGATATTTCACATTGCAAAGGTTTCCTCCCACCTCTTCCTGTTAAGGTTACAACAAAATAATAATATTAAACATGATTTTCATAGCGCCAACATATTAAGCAGCGCTGTACATTAAATAGAGGTTGTAAATGACAGACAGTGACACAGGAGGAGAAGAGGACCCTGCCCTGAAGAGCTTACAATCTAAGAGGAGGGGGGATAAAGATAATATCCCCACTCTATAACCAAAAAATATTATTAAAAAAAGCTTTGGCTTTGTAAATTCTTGAGAACGTATTGAACATTTTAGGGTTCTCCATAGTCAGTACTTTAGTCAGGGACGAATTCTTTATATCATGCACGTGTGCGGTGACACCACAAGTACGCAGTGCCTGCACCTGAACGGGTTAATTGGTGACTTTTCCAGCCCTTTCCGCTATTTCCCATCTCTACTTACAAAACATATGCCAACCATAACATGGCGTACCAAAACTTCCGGGTTATAGAGCGTGTCCACCTACACCGTAAAACAGAGGGGTGGTGCGAGCACTGGCGAGTTTTCTCATAGCAGATTACAACCTGTTTGTTTCTACCATAGCACGAAATTTCTAACAAATCTTTAGTTAATTAACCTCCGAGCCTAGTTAAGCGTTCGAAGAATGCAAATAAAAATCAGACCCGAAAGTCGCACTTACACACCCCTATAAGCGTGACAAAATAGTACGGTCGGATGAAGGTGACCTTGATTACAGAGTGTCCGGCTGGGGGTTGCTATGTACTTTAGGTTCCTAGCCCTCAGTGTGTCTCCTCCTATACACATGTCACCACATGACCTGACAGACAGCCATCACCATTGTGATAGCACTCAGGATGGTCAGCATGGCAGCCTTGTACTATAGCCCTGCTGGGAGTTGTAGTTCTACAGAGCACTTTAGTTATAAATAATGCACAATGACCCCAAGCCATACACTGCAAATGCTACATGAAATACATTCCAATAAAGGGATTAAGTGACTAATATTACAAGCAGCCCTTATAATAGGGTGGATTGGCCTAGTGTCATTAAACAATTGGGGCGGTCAGCCATGGCAATCTGTAATGTAACCTTAGGACATACTAGTTATTCCACCAATAAGCACTCGCCTGATCTACGTCTCCGCTGCATTCACTGGAAGCATTATACCCACAATGGAGAAAGGGTTTCTGCAGCCATTGACTGAGCCACCCCATAGCAGCATGTTAAATATAATGATCATGTCGTGTTCCTGGCATCTACAGAATCATTATTACTAATAACAGGATTTATATAGTGTCAACATATACGTAGCGCTGTACATTAAATAGGGATTAGTGTGACATGGGCCTAATGCGCAGCTCCCATACATGCGCCTGCATCTTAGGTGCAGCAATTCTTTAGGGAGGAATAACACAACATATATGTAAGAGCAATGCAGGAAATACACTGATGTGTAAGAATAGAACCAAGGACAGCAATGGTGGAAGTTTGTTTGCAGGAAAAGTGATCAGCCGGGATTTGTGACTCTGCCATGGAAATACCTGGTAACCCTGCAGTCGGTGGATTTGGGAGGCCGGCATTTAATACATACAGACCGGCTCCTCAGTTATGACCCTCAACAGGCAGACAGACTTTTAGAATACAAATGTTGTTGATAAATTGACATAGCGCCTTCCTACACCCATAATATCAGTTATAGGCACGCAGACCCCTTAAATACTCACTAAAGTCATTATAATGCTTCTGCTGCATTCCTACTACACACAAAAGAAACCTAGAACAACACATCTTTATATGGATCTTAACTTTATACTTTAATAGAGCAAAGCCGTAATTTGTCGTAATACAGAATATTGGAAAAGCTAAAGAAAAAGTTCACCAAAAGCGGTGTGGTCTATACGTCTGATCTGACGCATTCACCAGTTACAACACACTAACACAACCACGATCAGCCCAAGTCTTGTGAAACCAGTTGTTAAATATCAACTTCTAGGCCTCTGACCATCCACAGCACAAATTCTTCATTGCTACAGATCAAGGACAGACAGCAAACAGTCCAGCACGGAGTCCCAGCTCTGTGCAATAACAGGCTGGAGGAAGTAGAGACACAAGGACATTGTACATTGCAAGGATTCTCCCAAGGACACAAAGACAACATTTTCCAGTGGTGTAGGAAGAGAAAGCATGGACACAGGAACTCACCCTGATCACATATAAAAGAGATCTGGGGGGGAATATATGGGGGGGGGGGGTATTGGGGAAATAAATCACAATCTATATCACATTTCTATCATCAGATTCATCCAGCACACCACACTTCTCTGTACTAGTACTGGTATCAGATATTTTGTATAACATACTGCGCCACTGCAGAGGACACCATCATACTGAACTATACAATCATTTAGCCTCCACACAAATGGAGTATGTTCTACCCTCACATACATTTTATACAATGCTGTGATATGTGCCAATGCTGCTGCACTTTACAGCTTTCTATACAAGTTACATGGAGTATGTCCTACTTTCACACACACATTGTATACAATACTGTGCCAATACTGCTGTACATGTACATGGAGTATGTCATACTTGCACACATCATTCCGTTCTTTCTTAAGAGTACTGAACTATGGAGTATGCACTGTATTTGCATGCACTTGTTTAATGTATAATGTGATCCTCAATGCTCTCACATGGAGTGTGTCCTACTTGCCTTTCCTTCATAGAGTACTGAATTATGTGCTAATAAATACTGCAACATTTTACAACCTTTGGTGTTTTGTGCTAATTTGCATGGAGTATGCACTTGTTTTATGTAGTTTTGTATAATGTGCTCCTCAATGCTCTCACATGGAGCGTGTCCTATCACCACAGTCACTGTTTCTATGTAGTACTATGCTATGTAGTTATGTACACTGTTACATGGAGTATGTCCTACAAACCTCTGTTATGCATTACTGTACCATGTGCTACTGTGGAGTATGTCCTATCATCAGTCACCTGCTCTATTTAGTACTATACTATGTACTTCTCTACCATATTACTTGGAGTATGTCCTATAATCACAGTCACCTCCGCCATGCAGTATGATGCTACATACTTGTGCACACTGTTACATGGAGTATGTCATATCATCAATCACCTGACCCATTCATTACTATGCTATGTACTTTTCTACCCTCCTTACATGGAGTAAGTCCTATTATCAGTCACTTGCTCTATGTACTACCATACAATGCAGTTCTCTAGCCTGTCACATGGAGTATGTCCTATAATCACAGCCCCCTCCTGTGTTCTTCTACACACAGCTACATGGAGTAAGTCCTATCATCTATCACTTATTCCATGCAATACTATAATAATTAGCTCTGTACACAGCTACATGGAGTATGTCCTATCATCTATCACTTATTCCATGCAATACTATAATAATTAGCTCTGTACACAGCTACATGGAGTATGTCCTATAATCACAGACACCTATTCCATGCAGTACTATACTATGTACTTCTGTACACTGTCACATGGAGTATGTCCTATCATCTATCACTTATTCCATACAATACTATAGTATTTAGCTCTATACACAGCTACATGGAGTATGTCCTTTAATCACACTCCATGCAGTACTGTACTATGTACTTCTGTACACTGTCACATGGAGTATGTCCGATCAGTCATCTGCTCTATGTAGTACTGTACTAAGCATGTCTCTACCCTGTCACATGGAGTATGTCCTGTAATCACAGTCACCTCTTCCATGCAGTACTATGCTATGTACACTGTTACATGGAATATGTCCTATCATCAATCACCTACTTATACAGCACTATACTATGTATATCTCTACCTTCTTACATAGAGAATGTCCTATAATCACAGCCTGCTCCTGTGTTCTTCTAAGCACAGCTACATGGAGTATGTCTGTGACACTTGTATACGTTGTATTATTTGTTACATGCAGCCCCCTCCCCCAGTAATGCTGGGATACAATATGACAATGTTATGTGTCCATACAACACTGCTACATACTGCTGTGTCCCCCTGAATGTCTCCCCTCCATGACACATTGCTGTCCCCCTGTCCTGTGTGTCATTACCGCAGCAGTGTCCCGGGCTCTTGTCAGGGCTGTGAGCGGTGGCTGGGCTCTGCACGCCGGGCTCCTCTGTCTTGCTGACCATGTCCTCTGTGTTGCTGCTTAATTGCGCTGGAAGGACAGAGCCGGCCGCTCACACACATACACACGTGGTGCAGCTGTAACCTCTGCCACCCGACCTTCCTGAGCGCAAACTCCTCCGACGGCGGCCGCTGAAGGACAAACTTCTCAGGGGGACCAGTGACACTCTTCGGAATACTGCGTCACACACAGATATGTATATCTAGAATAGATATTTTAAACAGTAGCAATGTGACTTGAGCTTTGTAGTATTCTTAAATTTTTTAGTATTCTTAAATCTTTTGCAGAATGCATTTTTTTTAAGACTTCTGCTTCTCACTAAAAGAGAAAAACAATACAGGATCACATAGTAATGGTGCAAAGTGCAGTAACCCATAGCAACCACACTGATACCCCTAACTGTCCCGCACAGAGACCGTTACAAGCGCCTCTTTTCTCCTCACTTGCCCCTCTTTTTTGTTTGGCTGTATACACCTCTATAGAATGTATTATTTCATTATTAAAATGATATTTTTGATTTCAGCAAGACAGAACAGTGAAAAAAATAGATTTCTATTGAGCTTTACCCACAGCAAAAAGTAAAAATTAGGACACACTATTAAAGTTGGGGTTTAAAAAAATGAACTTGCAAAAACCCCTGCTCAGTTAAACATACTACAACCATAAAGGTTGGCATAAAGGTCCATTCTAGCCGATGGAAATCATGGAAGATCCTGCTGGCTCCTAATTAGAGATCTCTTTGTGTGGTCTTGATTCCAGGGAACAAGAATAACTTAACTAATCATCTTCAGAATATATTTTACATTATCTCTAATAATCCACTTAAGTAATCAGGTTATAAAGTTTGTTATCTATCCTCTAAATGAGCTCATGGGTAAATCCACCTTTTTATTTGATGAACTCAAACCTCAAATACATAATTACATGATCTACAAGTTCAAAAGGATATCTCTTCATTTCACAAAGTATGGAATCCCTGGGTCACCAACTTTCCTCCTGCATAGATTGATCCTTCATGTATATATAACTCCCAATAGACCAAATCTGAAAGCAGTTCTCTCTCCCTTCCATCCTTCCTGCCTACTTTTTAGCTTGTGTTATTTACTTTATCATTTCCATACACTTTGATACCCACATCTATATTGTATATTAGTAATTATATCATACTATTCTGTGTATTTGATTTTAGTTTGTATTATTATTACACAATATTTATATAGCGCCAACATATTACCCAGCGCTTTAAAGAGTCCATAGTCATGTCACTAGCTGTCCCTCAAAGGAGCTCAAAATCCAATAACCCCACCATAGTCATATCTCATTAACACAGTCTAAGGTCAATTTTGAGGGGAAGCTGGTGAACCCAACTGCATGTTTTTGGAACGTGGGAGGAAACTGGAGTACCCGGAGGAAACCCATGCAAACACTTGAGAACCTGCAAACTCCATGCAGATAGTTTCCTGGCCGAGATTCCAACCTGGGGGCCAGCGCTGCAAAGGCCAGAATGCTAACCACTGAGCCACCGTGCTGCCCGTATATTTGGTTTTAGATTTCACCACTGCAGTTTATACCTAATTGTTTTATATCCTGTACTACTTTTGAATAAAAAACGAATGAGGTTTTTTTTTTTACTTTAGTGCAGGGCCTGTCCTTTAGGCCAGATACAGCCTAGCCGGTAGTTCGTTTCGGCCTAACACCCCCTGGCCGTTCTGGCCTAATGCTGGCCTCCAGAGCCGCGGGTTGCCGGCGGATCTGCCAGGGGGCGTTAGGAACTACCGGAGCCTAAGCCGCCGGAGATCTGATGCCGCCTCCTTGCTGTGACCCTATTTATTGCGCCCGGAGTTGATATTTCCAGCCCTGCAGTAAATAGGGAACATTCCCTGAAGGGAAATCCCTCTCCTCCACAATGCCTACGGAGGAGAGGGATTTCACTTCAAGGAGCGTTCCCTGGTGGTGGGCGAAGGCATTATTGTGCTCCCGCCCACCCCTGAAATGGCCTAGTGGCCATAAAAGTTTGCGACCCCTGCTTTAGTGTTTCAGGGTTTAATCAGTGCCCATTTTATACACTCTCTTTTCTGCCTACTCCTTTACCCTACCTAATTCTTTTTCTATACTTCTTTTCTATTTGTTCTTTAGTAGCCTATCTCTTTCTTTTTTTTTATTTCTCGTCGTGTTCTATTGTTTTCTCTGTTATGTTCTGTTTTCATCATTTAGAATCTAAAAGCATAATGTTTTGTTTAGTGGGGGTTTTGCTCATCTCCTTACCCTAACCAATACATAGTGCACTTGCATAAACTTATTTGTTTATTCTGCGGTTCTTCTCTTATTCCCCATAACAGTCTGTGTATGCGTCGCCTACCATTGTGTCATTTGGTTTCACCACAAGTTATATTCTCTTGTTTTTTTGTTGTTAATCCCACTATGTCTTTCTTGGTTCTGTATTGTTATTTATATTTAAAACTAATAAAAATATATTGAAAAAGAACTATTAAAATAGAAGTAGGACATGGTGAGAACAAGGCCTATGTGAAGTATAACATACCAAACCTAATCTAAAATCTTTGGGTTAGGTAGAATAATTGATTATATAGATTTACATTGATATAACACAATCTTTTGTTCTGTTGGTGAAGATTTCAGACAGCTGCATTGTGTTTCCTCCTGTGGTAGAATGTGTGCTAAAAATCCAAAGTACAGAAGAGTTGTTTATACCATACTGTGTACTTTGAACAAGTTATTTTAGGTAAACTCTGTTAAAAAAGGTGAGTGATGTGTTGAATGTATGAACTTCTCTCTTGTTTAGGTCCTGGTGCCCTCCCTATACTCCCACTGTTCTATATCTCATCATGTACTGGCTGCTATGATGTAATGGTAAATCTACATTAACTAAGGTATATATGAGGCAAATCTAAAGCCTGCACATATATTTATATGAGACATTTTTTTGCAAAACTAATTGGGGGATGCATTCTAGGTAGGTTTTAAGATAATAAAACTATTCTCCAAGGTGTACACTAGAAGTGCTTACATAAACTGGAACACTTTTATATGAATTGCAACAATTACTTATAAATAACTAGAAATAGTGTGCCTATCTGAACAGTGTAAACAAATAAGGAAATATTATTTTCTATGACAAATCACAGTGCATTTTTATTCCTGAATGTAATATATGCAACATATAACTTACACTTAGGATGAAAGAAGTGACTAGTTTGTTGTATGTACACTGGAGAGACAGAATGGATAGCAATGGGACTGTATATAGATCTTTGGTCCTCTTTGCATATCCCCTTAACAAATATTTGAAATCATGATGTAGTTGATAATGCCAACAGACTCATGTAACTTAGATATACCCCAGTTACTGATTGATTTTCTCCAGCAACCAATCACACCTCTAGCATGTCACCAGTCTCTGGCCATACCCAGTAGCATGTCTGCAGTCTCTGGCAGTTTTCTGCAGCATTATATATACCTAGTATGGTAAACTGAGGAAGCAGGCATATTATCATATTATTAATAATATTATTATTATTAATATACATACTTATGTATAACTTATGTATCTGTGTTACATTGTAACTGCTGTAGAGTGCAGATCTCTATTATGTTTGACCAACAGGGGTCACTACTGCAACTATGTACTGCTATCACTAGCATATAAAGGACAACTTTTGCAACACTGTATTTAGAACAAAATATTTGTTACAAAACAATATTTTTCATGATGATGGTCATTTAGGCCTTGTACATTTTCGCTTCAATGTGTATAAGAAGAGATGTATAGAAAAGTTCAACAAAGTTTTTGCAAAGCTCTAGGCAAACTTTGTGCAGCTTTGTTAATAAAGCACCATTGTGCTCCAGATTGGACACAGATCCTAAAGTTGAGGTTAGACAGCAATCCTAAACCTTAAAAAATATAATTTATATGTATGTTCCCTTCCCTGGTTCTTTTTTTTTACCCAATACCAGGGATGAGCGAGAATGCCACCGGAAATCCAGGAAATCTCCATAGGAGGTTTACTGTGGCTGCAATCATAAATATAGCCATGGGAATCCTGCTGTCAGTGAGCGATCCCCGGGCACTACAGGTCAGAATGAGGTATCTCACTAACAGGAGGATTCTCATGGCTTCATTTATAAATACAGCCGTGGTAATCCTCCTCTCAGAGTGTCATGCGACTTGCGTTTATGAATGAATGCGGCCGTGGGAAAAATCAAAGGATTTTTCCCACACTGCATTCATTCATGAGCAGCAAGCGAGACTCACACTGTGTGCTGACAGCTCCGCTCCCCTGATTGGTCTTGCAGGTCCCAAAAATTCAGTCTCGCTGACTGAATTTACAAGGACCGTTCTCGCCTACATGCTTGGTAAGCGAGAACGGCCCAATTCGCTCGCTCATCCCTACCCAATACATCATCATCCTAATTTTATTTTTAAACCAAACCCTTTTTCAGTTTTATGACATACGTTATTTTAGATCGGATGGGCCTGATTTATTAAAAGTCTCTAAGACTAGAGAAGATACACTTTCATCAGTGAACCTGGGTGATCCAGTGAACCTGGAATGAGTTGAGCATGTGCAGTTCTGTGTACGATATCACATATTGCAACATATGTTGCTGAAAATGAATTACCATTGGCAATTGATCACATTAATACAAATTATTATTCGGACTTGGCCAATCAAGATGGCAAAAGAGTTGAAGCGAAGATGATGGCACCCATGATGCTTGTACCTCCTGCAATAAAGAACCTGCCTGCTTGCAATTTTTTATTTTCAATGTTTCCACTTCAAATGGAATCCCCATATTCCAAAGGTGTAAATTTGGCCCTTAGTGCCTTTAAAATATTTTAAACTTGCTTGCAGATTAAAAAGATATGATTTTTTTACATAGTAAAACTCGTAGGTACAGGTCCTCACAGATTAAATCCTAACTTGCTTCCTATATTTCTCAGTGAAACACATAGGCTTCTAATTCTTATTTCTTTTTCTGCACTAGCTAGATGCACCAATTATTCTAATTGCAGTGTAATATTCAAATAAATGGTATGACACATCATGTAAATTATCCGAGAATAACCAGTGTCCCTGTAAAATAAATACAGAATACACCAGAGCCCGTCTGGCTGTGCCCAATGCAGTTTAATGTAATCTGCAGTGGTTCCCCACCCACATATTTAGGAATCATTGGATTCTATAGGCTGATCATGGGGGTTTCACTAGCTGTAAAGCCACAAAAGGTGCAAATTATCTCTATAGAACATATTATTCAAATGTTCTGCTGGGTACTTGGCAAACCAGCGATGTACCATTGTATTGATGGGAGCTCTGATTGTAGGGCTCTATGCAGTCAGATGCCTATAGGGTCTGAGTAGAATCACTGTTAACTTGTCCTTCTACAGTGTAAACACAGCACTGATAGTATGGCAGGAAATTAAAGTGGCAGTGACAATTATTTAATAAAAAAGTTCATATATTTTATATAGCTTTTACTATCAGAATCATTTAGGAGGAAAGGGAAAGGATGACGTGGCCAGGTTTATTGTCTGAAACAGTAAACAACATAAATGTCTGTAAGCTTACCGCACTGGTTTGAAGTTTAGAAAAACCAGAAAGTTTGGCTTGAACTCAGGGTAAAAAGTGCAGATAGATATGACCGGGACAGGTTTGACCAGGGATGTTTAAGCCCCACACTCTGGCCAGGAGTTTCATAAAAAACAGAATAGTTTTTTGGACTCTTGGTAAACACAACACACGATAATGTACTGTATGGGAAATACAGGGAAATGTTTTTTCTTTCAAAGGTTCAGGAAATCACTGGGCCAGGTCTATGTTTTTGAAGATGCTGATACAATGGGCCTGATTTATTAAAGCTCTCCAAGGCTGAAGAGGATACACTTTCATCGGTGAAGCTGGGTGATCCAGCAAACCTGGAACAGATCCGGTCTAGAATTCAAAACATTTTCTAACAAATTTCAAATGACTTAGGAAATCCATACCAGGTTTGCTGGATCACCAAGAATTACTGATGAAAGTGTATTATATCCACCCTTGGAGAGTTTTAATAAATCAGGCTCAATGCCTAGAAATACTCATAAATATGATCATGGATAATATTAAAATCATGACATAAATACAAGTCTATTCATTTGTTAAACAAAAAAGTGGAATTTGGGTTTATATTGAAATGTTGAATAGCCCCAGTGTGACGTTCCTATGCCAATATAATCTCATACTTTTCTTTGGGAGAATTCCCTGACATCCAGACTGCTAGCTGTTAAGCATAGCAAGGTGTCACATTAGTCCAGGTTTCACTATACTGGACTTTATGCTGCACCATCTTTAACCCATAATGACATTTCTAGTTTTTGGCTTTCTTTGATTTACAGGATTCACCTAAAAATCACTCAGATCAGCTTACAAACCTATCACATCTGCATGTACAAAAGCCTTCTGGGCAGGGTCACTGTCTGTATCTGTATAATCCCTATTTAATGTACAGCACTGCGTTATATGTTGGTGCTATATAAATACTGTTTATTATTAATAATAATAATAATAATAATAAATAATAATAAACAAGACACAAACACAATTTTGGTAAAGATGACAAGAGTTTTATTCCGTCAAAAATAGCAAAGAAGCTAAAACATATTTTTGCTTAAGAAAACACTTCAAAATTGCCATCTACTAACAATATATATTTCTTGAAATGTCCATTCAATATTACATATGAATGCATTATTGGATTGCTTTCCCTTTATAACTTTCTTTTGTCAGTGGATGTGGAAATATCATGTTGTTTGAATAAGAACTTTTTATACTTTTTTTTAGCAGCAGATATCCTTTAATACATTTCTGGAAACATCTTCATCCATTTCATGGTACTTAACATATTAATTAGGACCTCATTGCCAGATAAAGAACATTGACTTTTTAGATAAAACACTAAGGCACTCAAGACTCATTCTCTTCATAGAAACAGCATCATATTTACTAGAAAGTATACTTTTAAAGCCAACTGGTGATGAAGGAAAAATGCTCTTGGCTGTGAGACTGACCCTTTGCTTCATATGGACCTGGAACAAACATGCAAGTCAGGAATACTGATATCACATGCTAGGTACTTGTTCTGGATCAGGAACTCACTAAGAACTAAATTCAGGAATCAACATGACAGTTTGGCAGCACACAAGTTCCATAGGAGGTCATCAAAGATGCTGTACATCCTTTTCCTAAAACAGGTTTCCTTAATGGGTAAAAGACATCCAAACTGTACTGAATGTTCTGCTCTATCCAAAACCAAACAAATTGGCTACACCAAAAAAACAAACAAAAAAAAAACAAAAAACAAAAAAACAACAACAATAGACATTACAGTCATAGTCCCCGGGTTACATACAAGATAAGGACTGTAGGTTTGTTCTTAAGTGGAATTTGTATGTAAGTCGGAACAGGTTCATTATTTTAATAAATGCAAATAGGACAGATGTTTGTCTCACTAGATTAGCGTGGTGTCAGTTACTGTATAAAATCCTTACTGTGAGTTAATCACAAACAAAGCAAAAAAAAAAATCTTTATGGAGCTTAGACATTCATTACCTTCTGAAGCAAGAAACAACTGCAGAGTTTGTCTTGGACATTAAAGAGTTACAAGAGGCTGCAGAAAAAGCTCACCCCCTAAGATCACCCAGAAACTCAGCCTTGTTTAGCAAAAGATTTCTTCTACAAGTCATGCAAACCGCCCTCCCCCTCCAAGCCTCCATCCCGCACAGGAGCGAGCAGGGAAGCCCGTTGGTTCGTATCTAGGGGTCGTCCATATGGACGCCCTTAACTCTGGGACTACCTGCATTCATTTTTTTTTAATATATAAAACACATAGGGTTTGCAGGTGACAAGCCTGTATACATGACAGTACAGTACATAAAGTACAAACACAAAAGAGGAGCCTGACCAATCCAGCTTACAATCTAAGAGATGGGGGAGCCTAGTATAGAGCAAGTACAGAAAATTGCACTGAGGCTTATTAGTGATTGTTAGGAGAGAAAGGAAGATGGGTAGATCAGTTTGAATAGGTAGGTTTAGAAGGTTTTTTTTTAATTTGGTGGGAGCAAGCTCAATAGGACAAAGGTGGGAATTCCAGAGAACTGAGGCAGCCCTGGAGAAGTCTCAGATTGGTGAGAGGGAGAAGGTTATGAATAAGGAAACCATTAGTAATCGCTGGAGGGGAGGAGAGGACAGATAGGGGTCTATGTATGTATCAAGTGTAAAAAAAGATTTATTATGTGATCATCATCAAGTGATTTAAAGACAAGGCAAAATGGAAACACAGAATATAAGTATACAACGAGTAGTGATAAGATTAGATAAGTCTAGCTGGTGCATTTATGATATATTATAAAGAGTCTAGTTGGTGGAATACCAAAAGCTGCAATGTTCAAGGCAATAAATAATGAGAGCATGCACTGGTGGTGGTTTCTGATGACAGGAAGGACGTATTATGCACAGGTGGAACTTTTGGGTCATAGAGATGGTTTAAACATGCTAAGAGAAGGAGGGAGCAGAGTCAAAGGTGACACTAAGGTGCCCTCTCCGTACAGTAGGGGCAATGTCTCTGTTATTTATAGTCAGGGAGTTGTCAGGGGAAGTTTTTGAAGGTGAGGGGGGAAGACGATAATTAAAACCGTTTTCTGTTACTATATATATGTATAAGCTCCACACTACCTGCCCTAAAGGTCAGCTACTAGTTGCAATAACATTTGGAAGGGTCAATCACTGAAGGTCAAATTACATACATCAAATGGCCAGTTACACAAAGACAGCTGGTGTCACTGATAAGCTTTAAGTGTTAGATGTACAAGCTCCAAAAAAACTTACACTGAAAATGCCGACCATAACGTTTACTGCAAAACAGTGCATCCTAATTCATACTTCTAGGAACACTATTACTGTTTGTTCTATCCTACTTTGTTTTTACATTATTGTATTCATGCTTTGTATATAATACCGGGACCGCCATATTGAAAATATTCTGCTATTTAGAGATAAAAGTAACACTGGACGAAAGCGAGACTTTATTCTAAGTAAGGCAACTAGGCATTAGGGTCAGTCCTCAAAACAATTAGGCTGACTTTACACCCAGGTGTAACACCTGATAAACCTTGTCACACTGTGTTATAGGGTGCCATTTATTCAGTGTGGGAGCCCAATTCTGACTTCACTACAATGCCCCACAGCACATAGCATATTGTACTGCAATAACAAAAAGTCCTTTGCTGTGCATCGGATGTCCTTTCTAAATAAATAGTTAATAATGATAATGTATTTCTGCATTTCATTGCATTTTGGGATAATGTAAGAAATGAGTGAAACCCCTGTCATGTATTTTGTTGCTATGTGTGTTCTGTTGGGGAGAATTTCCCTCATTTCCAATATTAGAAGATCTCGTCTTGGACAGGTATTACAAGAATGGCTGTTTCTACTGGAACATTTTCTCCTCTCCTTCTGTTTTGATGGCAACTGTAAAATTTTGGATTGACCATCATTTCCTGTTTAGGCAACAGTGGATGTCAGGAGAAATGAGGAGGGTAAATTTCTCCAGCAGGATCACAACGGCAACAAAACCCTTTTACACTCCATCAAATAAAACAAAAAAGAAAAAGGTAAAAACTACATGTTCCTGAAGTCTGACATCACAGTAGGTGCATGGAGACAATAATAAAGTGGAATGTTTTGCAAAGGCAGTGCTACTAATACAGAAAGCAGTGGGCAGGGCTAGGTGTGACCAGGTGCTGCTTTTAAATCAGCAGTTATATTGGTGATAGCCCACTGTTAGATTTTTTATGCCATGAGAGTGCATACAGGCACAGCTAACATGTGTCAACTCTTTTCTGAATTCTATGACCATGCAGCATTGTTGTCACACCATCAAAATAAACTATATAAGGTTGATTTCACTGCCAATATCAACAGATTTTTCTTGGGCTTTCCAGGGGACTAAGAGAAATTGCAAATTCACTTATAATTAAGTTCTGCAACCCATATTTAAATGGGAGGCCATAGTTCTACTTTAACCACAATTTATAAGTGCAGACTGTGCTCTTTCTAATAACTTCCCAATGAGCCCAAATGACAGCCGAATAACATGTTCTTTCAGAAACACCCATATCAAGAAATGTCAGTGCTAAGTGGTAATACCAATTCAGCCCCACAATAATTCTTTACTTTGTTGCTCTGGATACAAGATCTGGTAATATAGGCATCTAAATAGAATTACTGGTCATTGTCTATAAAACTATATGCAGTTGGCCAATTATAATAAGTCAAGGACACTTGTAACAGTCAAGTAAATGCAAGTTATGCACCGATAAATATTTCACCCACAGATAATTTGAGCAAAAGTGACCTATAAAAATCAAATTAGTACATGCATTACCCCTTAGGGGATCAGTAATACAAGATGACCTTTAAGCATGATCTTGGGTGCTAGTTCTGTAGTCCACCCTACTCTCTTTACTACCTATGGCACCATTCTTGATCTGCCACCCTTCTGTCATCCTATGTTTCATTATATTTGGTCTACCAGAAGAGACCAGTAAGTATTAGGACTAGGGCCAGTTATCAGAGCATATACATAACACCCTTTAATCTCCCCACTATGGCTCCACCACTGAAAAAAAATGCATTGTGACATTGTTGTTATGATGCCATTTTGCAGAAAGTTTTAGGATCATAGCAGAGCTATAGTGAGGGAAAATACCCTATCTTTCAGAATATGATCCACTGATCACAAAATTTGCAGATGTGGAGAAAAATTCTCCAGCAATTGCTACCTCTTCTGCCTTAGACTAGGACCCTTTCCAGGTATCAATGTGAAAATAAGCACTTTGCCATTAATGTTAGCTTATACACTGTGGTGCACACAATAGGTTCACTTTAAGCTACAGATTAAGGAAAGAATTTTCCCAGTTTAATCTAGAATGTACATCTCCAAATGATCATAGGAAGCACTAGTTTTTTTACACTCTAGGCAAACATTAAACAATTCCTTTTCCGTCATCTGTGTAATCAATTAAAAAATATTAAACTTACTCCGGAAAAGTTTTATTAACTGTAGCCCTTTCCTACCTACTCTGCCGTATCAGCTATTTTGCTGACAAGTCTGCAATAGCTGATGAATAAAGATAAATAAGTAACAAATACTTAAATTGCCATTTCCTCTTGCTTCATAAGAATAGTTTCTTCTTTTTAATGTCATTTAGACAACATGCTTCATCTGTAAGACAAAAAAAATTCTAAATATGTGATCTGCCTTCCAGCTTGTCTGCTCGAACATTTAATAAATTCCATTCTTCAGCAGCTTTATTTGGAAATAAGGTGGCTAGACAATCCCTGTGCTCATACAGATACACAATAAATAAAAATACAGAAGCAAAGCAATAATTCAAGCAGCAACACACAGATAACATAGAAAACACAACTCGTTGCTGCTACATTGCAATTACAATTAAAATAAGAGAGAAAATCTTAATTTGAAATGGATTCTTCGGTAGAATGGGTGGGGATTGGTGCCTTGTGTTGTCTTTATTACAGTCAAAAAGTCCAGTAGAAAGTTCACCCTTATCCTCCACCTCTTCTGTGAATGAACTGTCATGGCTTTTCATTCCACTAATTATTGTCAAATACCCCAAAGGGTTTAGACTAGTTCTCTATGCAAAATTAGAAGAATAATTTGATACCTCTATCCATGGGCAGAAGTCTTTCTAAAGAGGTGAGATCAAAGCCTGTTACCCAAGAATGTGGATTTAGTTTGGTGCAATGTGAGACATACCATAGTTTTGTCATCCTGGCCTGGGCCATGAAGAAGGCCAAAGGCTACGTACACACGTCAGATGATTCCCTTCCGATAATCACCTCAGGACTGATATCGGCTGAGAATTCGGGGAATGTACAGCGCTCTTTGTCCAAATGACTGTCCTGGCAGATCAACAGACGACGAACGATCGTAATGAAAGTAAAGGGGAGAGATCTCAGTGGGGTGCTGCTCTGTCTTTCTGACCCCTCCCCTCTCCATAGCGCAGAAAGGTGCTGTATGTACAGCTCTCATTCATGCATCGTGCAGTCTTTTGTCATTGGAAAGGATTGTGAAAGATCCTGGACAATGACACTTATTACACGTGTGTACCCAGTCAAAGATTGGAAGCAACAAGGAGAAAAGAAAAGATGGTTGTGAGTTTAAATTGAAAAATTGTGGACAGGCATTTTATTGCAGAAAGGACAGCATATGTGTCTTCTGCAAATAAAGAACATGCCTGGCCGTATTTTTTTTTATTTTTAAAAGTTTATTTTTCCTGTTAGAAATTTTGGATCAATACAGATTGTTTAAAAAGTCAGGAAAGCCAGCTATCAACAGACTAAACATAACTGGTATTAGCTAATTATAGTCTGTCATTCAGAAATGCAGTTTCTATTGTTAATATGATTTATTTGCTTTGCACATTGCTCTTAGCAACATAAAAATTACATAGATAAGACTTTTCAGTGTACTTTTAAGTCTATTAACTTTCCCCTAGAGCATCTGATAAGATAAAAGTTCAATATATTTCAGGTTACAATTCTATATAACTTTCAGGTTATTCAGGCTTCAAATCAACACAGAAAGGAAATGATTTACATTTACAATTTCATCACGCCTCACCCATCACCATAACAGTCTAATTGTTCTGGATACATTTTATTGCATTACAAAGACCCATACTGTATACACTACAAAATGGTAGCTTGTGTACTTTGTATTGTTTGAAAACACAGCATAAGCTGAATTCCCCTTTACAATTACATACCATCCTCATATGATTAATGTCATGGCTTGCTTTTCCAATGCTTATTGCTATAAGAGTTAAACAGGTATGGATTGTTAGGGTCGATACACCTGGAAGTTGATTTAAAGTACAAATGGAAGTAGAGAATATGTACAATGTTTTCAGACACTGAATGAAGGAACATCAGTACCAGAGGAAACTGCTGCTGCTATGAAATCTCAAAATGTTGTCTTTGCCTAGAAAGAGGTCAGTCCTACCTATATAGCCCTATGCCTGTCTTCTAACAGTTTCAAATTATCTAGTCTTAGAAAACCCCAGTGATAAATAAATAAAATAAAAATAATAAAGAATGAACCCTTAAACCTCATTCATTTAAGGATACATTTGCTGGTTTTCATTCCATAAAAATATGAGTGTCATCCTATCACTTTTTGTTATTAGAGGCCTTATTCGTTCTTGTTTCCATGACTGGACAGACTGCTAGAACCTGGGATAAAATAACCATGGTGTACAATTTAGGACATCTTTCCCACATATTTCAGTTGTTCATCACACTTTATCTAACTTTTCTAATGCTCCCAGGCCATACTATACCTCGTCCTTCATGAAGAGAAAACAGGCAGGGGAGGAGTAAAGAAGGTAGGAAGAAAAAGGCGTATTTGTATGGAATAAGATAGCTTCTAGATGAGCAATTCCTAATAATCAAAAGTATATTGGAGCATGTGTTATCTACTATTTCACTTACAATATAGCACACTTTGGATTCTGAACCTAAAGTATTGATAGCTGTCTTTACATTATTGTACATACTGCTGTTGAGCCAAATAATTAAAACATACCATGAACCAATAAAACAACAACACACTTCAAATCAATATAATATTCTTAATAATGCTGTTCATGGTTATCTGCAAATGCTAATAGAAATGTACATGTGGAATTATCAAGCTTACAAGAGCTTACTAATGAAGAATAGGCAGCCAAAGCAGGCTGTGTAGAGCATAGAATAGAGCACCAAATATCTAACAAATACCGGTACCACAGGGCCATCTTTGAAATGCAATTTGTAACTACCAGGATGACATTTTGACATTTCGGTAGTATTTCAAACCTTTATGCTTATTTTTAGCCATGACAAATCACCTACATTTGCAGTTGTTGTCAGTCTTTTCAATTCAAACATACTGGGAAAAGTAAAATGGAAATCTGATCGGTCGGTATGAGGAACAAGGGCAATATGTATTTTAGACACTTTGGGGCTTATTTGATAAGGACAGAATGGGTAAGACATCTTCCTCTTTAACATATTGGGCTTAATTTATTAAAGCTCTTCAAGGCTGGAGAGGATACACTTTCATCAGCATACCTGGAAAGGATTTCTTTAAAGCTGTTTGCTATTTGCTAGCAAATGCTTTGAATCCTGGACCCTTTGAATCCTGGATCCTTTTCAGGTTAACTGGGTCACCCGAGTTCACTGATGAAAGTATATCTTCTCCAGCCTTGAGGAGCTTTAATAAATCAGGCTTATTGAATGTAATGAATGACATGAGAATGAGAGTTTCGGGTATACAATAAAAGGGTACTGATTTGCGTTAACACCCTGAGAGATCCATACACATACCACAAATTGTACTAGGATAAGAGTGATAAGTAAACATATGGTTAATCAGGGTTCAAGGTCCTTGTGTTTTCACAATACCTGGAGTTAAACAACTGAATGAAAAAGTATGTTTGTAACTCATTACAGACTGGGGTTTTGGCTTTTTGAAGCATATCAACTGTTTACACAATGATAAAGGTAAAGCAGGGAAGATATACACTTTAATGGAAGTTGACTTAAAAAGACATAATTGGGAAACTGATTATTTCATAAAGAATTGATAAAACTATAACTGCAGTATACTAATAAGTAAAGTGCCCTTCTCTCTATTTGACATTACCCAACAAGTCCCACAACAGAGCTTCTAAGCACAATACTGGCTATATGGCATGAAGCACTGGAGTAAATTGTACATCAGTTAATTGAAATGCAAGTTTCACTTTGGTATGTACTAAAGACGGACATAAATCGGAAACAGCAACTGAGAAACCAGCTCTTTTTTGTTCAACTGTGCAAACTGAAGTGTTGTCTTAATAAACATTTTCAGCAGATGTAAAAATAAATAAAACCTCTTCTTCCATATTGTAGAAAAGTCATACAGAAGTACATTTTATTCACCTGATCCCTGAATTCCTTGAGCATAATAGAATCTGTATTTATGTGTGACATCCATTTAATTAAAAAGTACAACTCTTTACTGAAATCTGTTAAGGAACAAAAAAAAAAAAAAAAGAAAAACATTCAAAAGTTCAGTTGATGTTCTTCGTTTAGAATCTACTGATTTTTGTGACCATGTGGCCAGTGAAATGTGAGTTTAGAGTTTGTGTTGTGATATTTAACAAGGCCAAGCAGCAAAGAGATCTAAAATTATCCTAAAAAATCATATACAAATACCATATTAGGCAAGCAAATTGAGCTGCCAAGAACACTGCTCAGTCTATATTATTCTTGTAGGAGGTTTCAAGGCGAAATAGTTTGTGACATTGACATTAAATTCTTGTGGAAAACCAGTATTGCTACTTTGTGGTTAAATTTTTTTTTTAAATTTATCTAAAGGAAGGTATTAAATAAGAAACCTGCAGAAAGAATTTCCACAGAAGATATGTTGTAGGGAGAGAGAGGCAACTGGAATTTTCCCAAAAAGCAATGGGGAAGAAACGTAGCAGATGTAGGAAGACTTCATAAAAGAGAATAGTGCACGTGGACATACAGTGTAACAACCGGTTTATTCTACAAGATCCTACTGGATTAACATATCTATTTCCCAGATGACTTTGGACAGTATGCCCTGATTCATTCAGAATCCCGGGAATCTTGCCGAGCCAGAGCTCGTCTTTTTCCTCTTTCACTTTTCGGAAGTTTAGCTTTAACAACAGGAATTGTGGGTGGGGTGTCCTCATTATCCGATGAAAGCTTTTCAGACCACTGACTGCCAAGAGCCATTGCACCACCAACATGACCTGGACCATTCTTTTCAACGCTATGAGACTTTGGTTCTGGTCTCTGCCGATGGTGATGCAAATACTTCTTCGGATATAAAAATAAAGCTGGATCTGGCATAGGTTCCAGCTCATCATAACTGGTGATCTGCTCCCCTGGAAAGGAGTCTCTGGCTAAATCCTTGCTTGCAGAACATTCAGCTCTCCAAGAACCATGATATTTGTGGACTCGTCTCTTGGTCTTGCCTTCATGAGAAGGTTGTTTGACTACTGAGAGGTCAAAGGGAAAGGATGATACCTGATTGCTGTGTTGTGGGCTTTGCTGCTTCTGCTTAATAGAATGCAGCTGGAAAGATAGATAAGCTGCAGCTTCAGTTTGCTTGTGTAGATCTGTGTTCAGTATGGTAACTCTGTGACTTCTTTTCTTCACTTCCTCCAAGAACCTTTTTTCTTTTTCCCTTAATTTAGATCTCAAAGCTGCAACTCGATTCTCTCGATGATAAAGCTCTTTCTTTAAATGTAGATTCAGTTTCTCTTTTTCATTGTACCGGGCTTCCAGAATTCTGCATTTTTCCTCCATTTCTAGCTCAATTTGATCTGAAAATAAACATATTAAAGCATTTATTAAAGCATTCATATTTGTCATCTGAAGCATATCTTCACAATCTATAAAATGGTCAGGTACTGATGTTTATGTTGCTTATGTAGATGAGGATTCAGGGTTCTGCTGTGCATTGTAAGCCTTGCCTCTGGAACCCATCCTGGAAAAAATGGTGGCTGTGGCACAGAGCCCTATCCACACCTGACTGTAACCTCACCTTCTATACTTTACTTTTTGAACAGTGACACTACTACAAAATCTGTTGAGGAAATCACCTCGGGACTTTAAATGCATTGTATTAATATTCATTAGATCAGATACCACATAATTATATTAAAATGTCCAAAAAATATTTAAAAACAATCATAAAACAACCATTGATAACATCATTACAGACATAGATCACTTTTAGGTTGGATCTCAGGCGTAAATAAGTTTGACGCGTTTCGCGCATTGAACGTCCCCTTCCTCGGGAACAAAATCGCAAATAGTTCTCACATTGGTTTCCCAAATTAGAACATCCAGATTGACAACAGAATCGTTCCCTCAGATGTTAACACATGCAGGTCATATCAGCAGACAGGGGATGGAAGAGGCTGTATTGTGTCATTCTCAAACCAGGTGTGCACTAATCCTGTGAGTGAGGTTCATTCCTTTTTAATCTCCCTCCTATTGCTGGTTAAAGATCCATGTTCGTTTTGTGTGGAATTGGATCCAACCTTTCAGAGAGACTGCACCACTGCACCACACAAAACGAACATTGATCTTTTGACCAGGAATAGGAGGGAGATTATCCGGGAAATGCGTCGAAAATATTTAAGACTGAGATCCAACAAATTATTATATTATATTATTTTATTATGAGCTAATTGAGGGTTCTCTGTTAAATTTAGTAACTTTTTGAACAGTATAAGCCATTAGGCTGCATCAGGATTGCTCGTTATAGATAACCGATGTACAGCTGAAAAATGTCTCTCATTTATCACCTCTTAGATCAGAGGTGTCCAAACTTTTTGCAAAGAGGGCCAGATTTGGTGAGGTGAAAATGTGGGGGGGCCGACCACTAACCAAGGTTAATGTGGGCGTGGTCTGCATGGGTCCTGCACATCACAAGTCCACCAGGGTGACGTGAGGGATTCCCTGTGCAAGGAGTCCGGTGTCAGTCCGCTGGCGTAGAGGAACTTTGAAAGGCAAGAGACAGGGATTCAACCTTATCCCCATTGCTCTAGACTTAACACCCTAATCCACTATTACTGCCCACATTTCCTACTGTATCTTGAACCACAAACCAACCTAACCCTTCTTTTGAACCTAATTACCTCAAACTTCTATTGTTCACTCTGCTTTGTAAGGGCTTGATTGTAACCACATTTGCTGTCCCCATGGCACTGCACACAGAGGGCCTGTTTTATATGATATAAAGAATAAACTCTTGTAATGAAAATGGCATAAAATAAACATAAATTATGGCTAAGCCTGTAAAAGAACCTGTTAACATGGCCTGAACATTATCAAGAGTTACTGTGATGCGGAATGTCAGTGCGGGCTCCGTGCGGGTCCCACACGCCCACTATAATGACGTAGGGGATTCCCTGTAAAGACAGAGGCTGCAGGCCAGTGGAAATCTGAACACGGGCTGGACTTTGGACATGCCTGTCTTAGATTGTAAGCTCTTCTGGGCAGGGTTCCCTCCTCCTCCTGTGTCACTGTCTGTATCTGTCTGTCATCTGCAGCCTCTATTTAATGTACAGCTCTGCAGAATATGTTGGTGCTATATAAAGTTTGTTTTTAATAATAATAATAATAATAATAATAAAAATAATAATAATAACAATAATACCACAAAAAGAAAGTGATCCTTCAATAGTCTCAGAGAACCACTAGAGAGAAAACAACCAAATTTCCAGTCCTGGAAATTTAGAGAAATGTAACAAATCTGACCAAAGTACAGGACTTGGTGCATTTAGATAGATTCCAGCCACAATAATCTACTGTCTGTATATGGAATTAACAAATAAAAATGACAGTAGCTATATATGATACTGACCTAGTTTTAAACTAATTAGATTGTCAATACCAATAATTTCTAAATCTTGCGTCCACGACTGCTTTCACTCCAACACTCACTAAATGATTATCACAAGCTACAAGTGTCACATGGCTATGAAAAATGTGCTGCCTTGATTTCAGCATAGTAAAAGTTAATTGACCTAGACATGTATAAATTGCACTAAATACTGTATCCTTAAAAGCTATGTAGACAGCTCAGATGATTGCCGCATGAGACCAACAGTCATGCTTATCTCAAAAATCTGACATATGTACAGTGGTCCACCAATGTCATTCATCAATCTGCCGTGGCACAACCTCATACCGATCAGGAACGACCACTGTGCAATACTATAGAGGAGAGCACAGTAGGGAGCCACTCGCTTATCCTTCCCCTTCATCTCTCCACAGAACAGAATAGAAACTGTGTGTCTAGCGCTAATTTCATGAAAGTTAGATTCCAGGGACAGTCATTTGACCTCTGCATGGGGATTTTGTGTTTTCCTAATGATACGAGTGATACATGGAGTGACCTGTGTCTAGGACAACATGATGTCTATACACAGCCCTGAGCACCTATATAGATATACAGGACATTACTGTACAATTTTTACAACATATCATTACAGGATTATATTATATTATCATGTTGCATCTGTTTTAAAGATTCATATTGACCAATAAGCAGACAACTATCCATAGCTGATAGCGTACACTGGGTTAATCATGCCATGGTATTGCTTTACATTTCTATTGTGATGCTGCATGGCTTGGGAATTTAGGCGATACCTCCTCCCAGCACAGCAGACACTTATTGTTACCTTTAGTTTACATGCTGCAAGCAAACAGCTTTTGAAAACCTGCTAAAACATGATTTAATTAGTACATGTTTTATTACTTGTATATATCTCAGCTTATGGTCTTGTTGGAGCTATGAAAACAGAGAACCTAAGAGATTTGTCTTCTCAAGTCACAAGATGATGTGTGGTTCTGTCTGAGAAACATATACCAGACTATACCTAGACATATGCAATACCTATTACTAATATGGTACAAATGTAACCACGAATACTAGGCAAAACAATTTAAATACTGAGTAGTAATCCATACATTTTATATCTGAGTAGTCCTGAGCAAGCAAGGCCTCATGTACTGAGGTTTATGAACAGACATGAATTAAAGCCCAATGATCATCAGCCGCCCTCAGAAAACTATACTGCGCATGTGTGTCCAAGTACACACATAACTTTATCAACAATGACGCTGGGTAGTGTGGGCGCAAGTTCCCACACTTACTAAACCACTGATTGGAGCATGGCGCATGGGTCGTGTCCCCACAAATGATCAGCAAATAACCGGCAATTAATTAAGGGTGGACCAGCAATAGCAACAGTCCCTGTCTGGACAGCTGCCGCTGGTCCGCCTTTACTGGTATACACCAACGAAACATAAAAAAAAAAAAAAAAAGTAAATTCTTTATATTTTATTCATTAAATCATTTTGTTTACTTAAAAAAATAAAGCTTGACCTTGCAAACGCAACTTTATACTTATACATATTATTCATATTTACACATATTTAGAGCCTTGATTAACGTGGGACACAATAAATTATATAGGGTAATTTCTTTTCAATCATAAATTTAACAATATTAAAATAAAGAAGTAGTTAATTAAATGGAATATCATCTATTCCCAGAATCCATACTAAATGCACTGAAGAACCTCTAATGTATGATACAAAGAATACATCTAAGGTATGCCCCCTAGTGGATGCATTTGAAACCTACAATGTGACATACTGTATATACAGTACTACATAAACATTAGATACTAAAATAGAGTGTATTACAGATCTAAACAACACACAGCAATCTCCTAACAGGAAACTAAGCAATTCCTTAACACGCAGGGGGATAGTAAGTAAAGGAACCATTTTTTAAGTATTTCACTTAGGTCAAGTCTCAATAATGGTTTGACAATGATATTTCCTTTCTGTAACGTCTAGATACACCCATGCACTAGGAACCGCCTATTAAGCGTGGTATACTCGTACAACTTAACTTAGAAACATTGACATCATCCTAAAAATAGGCAAGCTTAAAATTTAATAGCAGCCAGCTCACATGTAAGAGATTAATATTGTCCTTAAACATATGTATAACTATATCCATAATTTTAAATTACTGTCTAATTCAAGGTATTGTTCTTCCTGTTTAAAACATTGAAACTATCCAGTCAGTCTCTTCACCATTAGGAATTTTGTTTACCATAACTTGATGTTGACTTACTGTGGTTAATCATCAGCGGACACCTAGTAATTTTTTCTTTCTCCTGTGTCATTTCCATCAGCATTGTACTACTGTATTGTATCACTTACATTACCAATTTTGTAAAGTGTATATATGTATCCCACAGCAGCGTGATAATGGTGAAATGTATAATGTGATCAGGGAAGTTGATTAATACTATGAATATACTGTATGTGTTGTTGTTTTTTGGCTATGCTGACTGTATTATTTTATTACAACGTTCAAGGTCTCCCAATCCCGAGGAAGCCCTGTAGGGTGAAAGTCATTGGGAATTGAGTTCTCCAAGGCTGGAGAGAATACACTTTCATCAGTGAAGCTGGGTAATCCAGCAAACATAGAATGGATTTCCCTAAAAGTCATTAACTATTTGTTAGCAAATGATTTCATTCCTGGACCACATCCATTTCAGGTTTGCTGGATCACCCAGCTTCACTGATGAAAGTGTATGATATGCAGTGGGTTGATCTAAATTAGACCAATGCACTGCATATTACTGCATGCTCTTCTCATGTGTTCTTGTTTCTTCTTATTGAGATTTTTTTACTTTGCCAGACAATGCAATGTGAAACCAAATGAATTGCTGCATTCATTTGGTTTCACATTGCATTCTCTGGCACAGTAAAACATAGCAATAGCTCTATAATAATTCCTGATAATATTAATCCTGATAGTTTCTGATTTTTTAGCTTACCTGTCAGTACTAACTGTCAAACTCCACGGGGTCCGCACAAAGGCTGCTGTTCAATAGACGAGTGATGCCGCTACTACAATTCCCATCATCACTTGCGTCTATTAAATGCGGAGCCACGCATAGCCCACACAAAGGCAGAGAGGCTGCTGGTCTAGAGACGCGAGTGATGCTGGGAATTGTAGTAGCGGCATTGTACTGGTGTCTATAGAACAGCAGCCTAATATGAATTGCAGCTGGCCCGCTGTTACTACGAATTGCAGTAGCGGAAAAAAAATAATCTCCTTCCTTACTGCTTGTTTCCCACAGGGCCACTTCCAGTCTCACCAAACCCCCTCTTGTCAGCTCAGGCTCATAAACATACCCCTTGTGAAAAAAAGTTGAATTCATTTCATGCCAAGATCTTGTATAAATAATAGTCGAGTTCTCAGGCAAATCCCAAAGATCCCCAATAGGCTCAGGTCTGGATTCTGTGTTGGCCAATCCATGTGTAAAAATGATGTCTCCCTGAACCACTCAAGCCATTTTCTGGAATTGTAGTTTTGGAATATGCCAGTGACATCAGAGAAGAAAAAAAATAAAATTCATTTATGGTAAAACCTGTTCATTTACTATATTTAGGTAGTCATCTGACCTCATTTTTGTACACATAACTTTGCTAAATCTAGACTCGATGCAACCCCAGATCATCATAGGCTTGGCCATGTTTTTTGGCCATGCATTATATTGAGAAACATACCTCAGCCATGCCCTGACTTGCTTTATCCCTGCTGTGTGCCAGTTGTCATTTCTGCAAACTCAGATTCCACATTCTGTGTCCTTGATTTCCACCTATATGGTGGCTATGCCACCTTATGTGGTCCACCTGTGGCATATGTGCCCCCATCAAATCCGTGTTTCTGGCTGAAGCTGCTGTTGACACTCCATGCTCCACATGCACAGAAAGCTCAGAAACTGCATTTCAAGACACCTCCAAGATTCTTATCTAGGCTTTGATTGACAGTGGCTCCTGTGTTTTCTGTAGCAACATAACTATGAGCTTTGTACGAGTGCACCTCCAAATGATGCTAAAAGAGTCTGAGCAATCAATCTTTTAAAGCAGGCGTTGGCAAACTTTTTGGACTACTGGGCCATTTCAGGAGGTCAAGAAAACACACTAGGCCAGAAGGTGTCCAAGGAAAGGTTTTTTCCGACTGTGACTGCAAGCGAGCAGCTTCAGTCTTCCGCTCATCCTTGGTGTACCTGTGCGCGTGCTTGGGATCGAAATGCCCCTTGAGATTTGACCGCTTGAAAGTGCTGTTGGTGTCGTTGCACACTAAACACAGGGCTTTGTTGCCGTGTTGGACAAAGAATAATTTGTCAGTCCATTCGGGGTTAAAGCCACAACGTTCGAGGTCAGCGTTCCGGAGACTGGTAGCTGCATGTTGCTTCTGCTCTTTAGGCATAGTAATTGGGGTTACTGTGTGGGAACTCGATGATATCAATGATATCGTGGGGTCTCCTGAAAAGGCGTCAATTCAATTAGGCCAGATCCAACAATAAATAACTAGGGGGCGTTAAGCCGGACTGGAATAGTGGCTAGGCTGTATCCGGCCTAAAGGTCGGAGTTTGCCTACCTCTGTTTTAAAGCATGGAAAAGTAAGTGCATTATGTCACATTAAGGCAACTTCATCTTCTTGAGTGGAGCTAAAGTAAAAACCTAAAATTGAGTGTTTAATACTATTTTAAAAAATGCCAGCTGCTAGACACGAAGAAGAAACCCATGATATTGATTGCTCCTTGAATTAACAAATGTATGCTATAATTTCTATCTAGTTGTGTAGAGGAGTGCAGGGAGGAGGGATGAAGGGCTGTGGGGGTAAAATTAGAGCAATATGAAGATAAAGTTACTTTTTTGTGACTCAGGGATTTTAATTTAAATTAGACAGTAACATTCATAGTAACAGCATTCTGCAACATTTTAAAGAGAAATGATTATACTTCTAGTTTCTGATACAGTAGGTAAGTGATTTCCCTATTTGGATATTCATTCTCAGTTTTTAACAGCCTAGGCAGAAAGAAGTTTATTATTTTACTGCTGTCATTGTAGAAAAAATCTTTGAAATGAGACAACTGCTCCTGTGAGAGTTATAAAGGTGATGTTTCTCTTCATTTTAGTATGATATTGTCTTACTTCCCTTTGTATGCTCAGGACAATAAATATTTCTATGGGTACATAGACAGCAACATGTAACTTTATATTATATTTTGTTTCTACTCTATATATTAGTTATAGCATTTATTTCCCCTTATGATCTTCAAGAATTGTGACATAGCATGTTCCTTCTTTAAGCAAGTTATAATTAAATCAATAGGGTATACATACAAATCACACTATTGTTTTAAAATAGGTTCTGTTCTCATCTACCTTATATTTTGATGTCTGCTACATTATGAAGCCCATTTATCCTGAATGTTCCTTAATAAACTGCTGACCTTTGGCTCCTATGTGTGATGTAAAGCCTAGGCAAAAGATCACATGGCCCCTGGCTACTTGGCATATTGTATTTGCTTTGCGTCATTAGAGACCACAGTATGTTTGCAATAGGACAGATGCTGTTTAAAAAACTTGCAGTCTGGGTGTATTAATTCACAATGTTTATAATATAGTTGGCATCTTTCATAAATTGCAAGGTGTACAACTACCAGGGCAGTTAAATGGGGCTGTCACAAATTCATATCTACGGGTCCATTTTTAGCATCACCGTGACTTTTTTTAACAATCACAGTGTCTGTTTTTGCCTTTATTAACCAGGACTTTTAAACTACAGACATTCTGCAATATCTGTTGTGAGATGATATAAAGGAGACTATATTTAATGGTTGGTCATCCGATCCAACATTCACACTCTTAAAAATCCTTTTTAATGCCGTGTTTTTACAGAAAAATCACTAAGCACATATGTATTGTAATACAAGGATTTTTTTTTATTTAAGTTTTAAATAAAGTGGAGAAAGTTTAGAACAAATGGATTAAACTTTTTGCTTGGTTTTAATTGCTGCATGTACCCTGCTGGAAAGATTTTCTCCTTTATTTGTCTTGGTTATTATTGCCAACAAAACAGCAATTGAGGGAAAACATAATACAATAGAACAGGGATAAAAGAAAAAGGGTAATTTTTCCAATTGGGACAAATGTCCTTCTGATAACTGTATAAAATGGGAATTCCCTTCACTTTGGGTGAATTTATTCTTCCTTCCAGTTGTGTTTCCAAGACAGGAAATAAATGAAGATCTCCCTAGCAGGCACAAACAGCAAAAAGCGGTCTAACAAAAGGTGACACTCTAATCCAGTGTTTTCCCCTCAAGATAACTTTTAGGTCTTCAAGGAGCCCCTGCTATAATTATTAAATCCACAGCTCACAGTACATTAGCCTTGTGGTCAGTGGGTAAAATGGCTCCTAGGCTGCATACAAACGTTCAATAATTGTTGTTGGAAAGGATCTTTCACGATCCTTTCCAAGGACAAATGACTGAACGAGCTCTGTACATTCAGCTCCGTTCTGCTCAATGGAGAGGGGAAGGGAGAGAACGATGGAGCGGCACCCCGATTTACTCTCTCCCCTTCACTTATATTACAGTTGTTTGTCGTTCATGGATCTGCCAGGATGAATCCATGAATGATGTTGGACTAGCGCTGTACACACGTCAGATTCTCCTCCAATACTAGCCCCGAGGCGATTATCGGAATCGAATCATCTGACGTTTGTATGAAGTCTTATACTGCTGGCCTGAAAAGAATGTCACCTTTACAGATAGCCAAAAAGATCATTGGTGCCAATTAAACTGACCTGAGAGGCACAAATTTCTCATTGCTCAATAAACCCCTAGCAACCTATGGAGGAACTCTAGGGTTCCACAGAAAAAGTGTTGAGAAACACTGATCTATTCAATGCAAAAAAAAAAATCCAAAAACATTTACATTTAATAAATGTTTTTCTAAAAAACCCTTTTTGCTTCTTTCTAATTTGAATTCAGTTGCTAAGATGCTTTATTAACTAACTAAACACTACAATGAGAAATGCAGCTTTCTCTGTACCTATTCTCCTGTGTACCATGGGCCATCACCATACCAGGAAAAACTATTCCCAAGCAACAATTTCTGTATTTCTTCGAAATCCCTGCTGCTGGAGCATTTCTTCTATGTATTTTTATAGCTCTCTGTTTTGTTCTATTGTTGTAGAGACTTCTGCTGTACAGTTACACAACTTCAAATATTAGAGAAGTCACAAGTGACCACATTTGGGTGATATCTGGTAATAGTCATATAGTGGAGAAAGTAGTGGTCATATAGCACAGATCAAGAACAGTTGTCTAGAGTCCAAAAAAAACAGAATGTGGACAGGCATGGGAATCAGAAATCAGGGAGGACATACTAGAACTGGATAAAGCAGGAGCTTTAGATAAGCGGAGTCTCCAGAAGGTGGCGGTAGGTGCTCACAAAGGCGCAGGCTCTACAAGTGTCTGGATAACAACATGGGATATTCTGCAAGACAATTCATGTGCAGATTATGTTATTGCCTGTATAGTGACAGCATCAGGATTATCACTTCTGAATCAGGATCATAGTCTGATTCAGGCCACAGATCCAGATAGTCAGACTAGGAGAAATAAAAAAAAGTCCAACCAGTGACACAAAGTAGAAGGAAGTGAAATGTAAAAAAAAAAAAAAAAAAAAAAAAAAAAAAAACTAGAATATATGACTGCATTTGTTTTAGTAAATTATCTATCAGTGTCTGGCAAGAAGTATTCATTTATAGATTGTGATTACTAGAAGATCTGTAAAGCACAAGTCTGACCTCATGTCAGGAGTAGGTACTGTATATTATTCCCCAGCGCATTTATTTGAGGAAGCAATTTAAAGACCGCTGATCTGTCTGGTTGTAATAAGCAGAATTTTGCTTTCTTTATGCAATGAAGCAGCTGATCCTTCCTATACATCATTCTGAACAATAGTTAATGGAGAATATGGTAAATATGGGGACTGTCTGAGCTATCACACAGTAATAAATCAGAATTATGAAATGAATATTCTAAAATGATAAGCAAGAAAGCCTTGTGATGGTTGCTATAGAAACCAATGCTTTTTGATTCATATCACTTAATTGATGGGGACTGCCTTGTAATTTTCATCAGTATAGTATTTTCTTAAAGTGAAGGCAAAATGTATTTAACAGGGCTGCGGAAAGATCAAAGGCAATGTAGTACAATAGACAGCATACAAATTGCAGTAAGACATGATATCATGTTTAAATGCAGGGCTCACTCCCACTACTGCCGTGCCCATTTCCATTATTATCATTATTATTAATAAACAGTATTTATATAGCCCCAACATATTATGCAGCGCTGTACATTAAATAGGGGTTGCAAATGACAGACATATACAGACAGCCATGAAGTGTGTGCTTTGCATAACACTAATGGGAAAAATGAAAATAAGTCAGTGTCAGGTTGGTTGGAATACACGTAACTTTTGGTTTACAACACTACAAAAGAAAAAAATGTTAACATATTTGTAAAAAATAAGCCTATTTTTTAGGGACCCCAAATACTGTGAAATATATTTTATGGACATTTGCCACTCTATTAAAAAAGGCGAATGTCTATGGGCTCAAATACTTATATTCACCTTTGCTATGCTCCAACCACTCACTAAGCCTCTGGAAACACTGGTAACTCTTGATGCAAGGGAATCCCCAGGCCAGAACTTGGGAAGGCAGAACTTGTAAACTACTGCTTTTAAAATAAGGGCTCCAGTGGACAAACCAAGTCTTGGGGAATAGTGTGATATGTTAGTATTATTGGGAAGGGGTGACCTATCACAAGAATCTAATGTTAATAGTTAAGGTACATGAAATGATTTGACACCAAAATATTTTGGCACCATTTGTGCTTCTTGACCAAACATCATATGCAAGGTCTTCTGACTCCCACATCCCAATTCCCACATCCAATAATCACAAAAACCTCCTGATGACTTTCAGTTTGTATAAGCTCTTTCCCTAAGTCCCAAATGAGCCTCTAAAATTGTCTATGTTGATAAAGCATCTTCCAGTTTTAACCCTGGAGCTCTGACTATTTATGCTGCTGTACAGATCAATTTTCCTTTTGAGAAACTGTGCCAAAATGTCAACCTTAGGACAAGAAGTCTATATATCTGCAAAGGGTCTGATGTTCTTATTAAAAGACTCTGGTATGAGAAGGAACTCTGTAAATAAGAGGATTTGAAAAAACATAACACATATGTAATGCATGTTTGTGCTAATATTTGGCTCATTATTTGGATAATCAATGGGCTACAGAACCTGTAAAGCTTTATGAGAGCAGGACCTTCATTACTGCAGCTTTATGTGTTGGGTATAATCCCAACAATAATTAGTGGAAGCTAAAATAAATGTACTGTTAAATGAAGTCTGGTGGACTTATTAAATAAACAGAATGCAAAAGATAATTGTATACGTTGAACCATGTCTACTACCAATCAAATTAAGTATTCCCCTGTTCATTTACAGAGGGCAATTTAAGTCTCACACAAGCAAAAGCTTTTTGTTTTGTAGGAAGTGTGGGGAGCATGGGTCCCTGTTTAAAATTTTTTTGCTATCTGTGTCTCCACTGAAAATATTTTTTTTTGTTCTTGTCCTGGTGAAAGGGTCACAAAGTAATAGTAAATCTACATCTAAAAAAAAAACAGAGACAACACTTTTTGATTTGGGAATGTAGATTGGGGAAAGATTCAGAAACATTTTATTAGGGAAAAGGGTTTGATTATATGCTGATGGTGTTTTTTTGTTTTGTTTTTTGTGTTATTTTCTTCTGGTGAAACTCATTCCATTTGTCCCGGTGTAACCAGAGTAGAATGGTATAGAAATCTCCCTACAAAGATTGACAGAAAAAAACAAAAAAACACCTGACAGTTATACCTTTTTGCTTAATTTAAAAATAAAATAAAAGCTATGCCAGCAGATTTTGTTAATGAGGAGATTGTTATGTTTAATTTAAACCATTGCTGTTTGTGGTTGAAAAGGTTGTTATTGTACATATACTGGTATGGTAGGGTGCCCTTGTAATGGAATCAATTTTAAGGATGGCTTCTAAGTTTGTTTCTTTGGAGAAAAGACATTTCCAAGAGGTGAATTGGGCTGGTCACTGGGGCAATGAACACTTTAGTAACCCATGGCGAGATTTCTTGTCATTCTAGATGGAGAGGCTGTACCGTCATAGCTGCCAATTGTTGTATTAAACCCGGCAGAAAGCTTACAGGCAGTGGCGAGCCAGTTATTGTGTGCCAGTCTGTCAAGCATCTGTGTTCCCATCTTTATTGTTGTATCTCTAGTAGTTCTCTTTTTGCTGTGAAGGTTATTCTGCTCATATTACTGTGTGTTCAGTGTGAGTAGGAGGTACTAACGGCTTGAAAGAGCAGAAACTGATCCTTGGTTTTAAGCATTACAACACTCCATGGGCCTGATTCATTAAAGCTCTCCAAGCCTAGAGAAGATAGACTATCATGGATGAACCTGGGTGATCAAGCAAACCTGGAATGGATCTGGTCCAGGACTGAATATATTGGCCATCTAATAGTAAAAAATATATTTGTAAAAGCCATTCCAGGTTTGCTGGAACACCTAGGTTCTCCCATGATAGTCTTCACCAGTCTTGGGAAGCTTTATAAATCAGGCCCAATGTGCTAGCATTGGGAGGTACCAACCCAAAATTATTTGTGAAGATGTCTATAGTTACACTTTAAAAACTTGCAATCAGGCAGGTCCTTTATTGCAAAACATACTTACCTGCCTGATCACTTAAAAAAAAAGCATACATATGCAGCTCAGCATATCCTGGCATTCCCTGGGACTGAGGGGAATTAAAAAAAAGGGGAATTCCAGTAAGGATCAGGAACACAGAAAAATATAAACAGGTGAAGATACTGCCTATGACATAACAGGAATAGGTGAGTAAAATTCTGATCAAACAGTTATTTTATTTTAAAGTTATTTTATTGCAGAAGGGACATTACCTATCCCTTTTGCAATATAGGAACTGCCTGCTCACAATTTTTTAATGGTGGGGTTTAGTTCTGTTTTAAATTTAAGAGAACAGTATATAACACAATATGTGCTTTACATAGTTTATTAAGCCTAAATATATAGGTATGAATGAACCTAGAAGCTTAATAGTGCACTGCAGTACTCCTTATGCCATGTGCTGCTGTGCAATTATTGCTACAAAATGAATGTCACTCCAACATAACAACAAAGCATGTTCAGTGCATGTGTTACCTAGTGTTGTAAACATAAATGTCTCTGTTTGAAAGCATTGCAAAGAGTTTTTTCTTGTTTACCAACAGCCACAATTAAGGGTATGTACACATGTCAGATGATTCTCATCTCATAATTACTTCAGGGCTGATATTGGACAAGAATCTGGCATGTGTACAGTGCTCGTTGTTAATAAATTGGTCCTGGCGGATCAACGAACGACGGACGATTATAATGAAAGTGAAGGAGAGAGAATGCAGTGGGGTGCCACTCCTTCGGTCTCCCCCTCCCCTCTCCATAGAGCAGAATGGTACTATATGTACAGTGCTCATTCATGCATCGTTCAGTCTTCTGTTTTTGGAAAGGATTGTGATCCTTTCCAACAACAATTATTGTGTATGCAGCCTAACAAATGTCATACTACTATTTACGCTGTGTCTTATGATCTGCACTTTTCTATTTAACAATTACATATTCATATCCAGTTATACAGATGGCCTCAATCAATGTACTACATTAGGCAGCCAGTGTTGCCCATACATTATAAATGATGTAACATTAGGCAACTTTAGCAAGCAATACAACAATAATAAATTCCACATCTGATGCAGAAATATGAGCATGCTGGAAAATGATTGCTGAATGGTGCTGATAAATACTGAAAAGCTGCTACTTTAATTCTGCAAACATCAATTGGTAAAAAGCAACAATGAACTTGTGAAAGACAACAGTGATCTGACTCATGTTTCTAACATTGTTTCTAACATGTAAACCATAACAATGATTTTTTTCTGTTTTATTTCACACCCTGCTATGTCCTCCTCTATAAGATACGACAGTGGTCTTCTTTGCTCTGTTGTTCAGTGATCTGCAATGGAGGCTCACTAAACGGTATTGAGGGACAATTGGACCAGGTGGAAATAACTCTTGACGTACAGTGTGTGTGTGAATTATACAGCTTTGAGAGTTGGTTGTTTGATGCTTCTACACTCCAGCTTATCTAAACCCAGGACAAGTATGTCATTACCAGTTCTGATACCGGTAGTAACACTACATGATTGTCCTTGTTAGTATCTTAGAAAGAACTGAAGCTACGAGATCAGCATAAAAAACTAGAATTTTCAAAGACAACTCAGCAATGACAGCCTAGATATTTCTCAGTTGACAAGCTTCCTTTACTATTGATCCGCACATTGGGTTTGTAATGCTGTGGTGGCATTAGTGACCTGTTGAACAGACTCACGTATGGCGTGAAATTCTGCCTTACAGCTCGCTTCCAGGCGGCCTATACTGTGCTCCAGATCTACCTTAGTGGGTAACGCACGTAGATGGGCCTTCCAGTCCCACTCCTCCTCAGCCTCCATGCCATCAGGACTAAGGCTGTCAGAAGAAGGCATCAGGCAGGGGCTAAGAATGGGGGAATCAGGGTGTACCTCAGGAGAAGAAGTTGTGGAGGCATCTGGGCCCTGTGTAGATGGGTCCTGCTGTAGTCCGGCCTTCTGTTGTGTGCACCGCGCCGACGGTGCCTGCCCGTCGGATGGTGCAGAAAATCGAGCCCCCGGCTTTGGGGCCTGGTCGCGGTCCCCGCGGATTCCCGCGGTAAGGAAGCCAGAGAGTCCTCCGGTGGAGGGATTGCCCCCTCCAGGGCGTCCCTTCTGCACCCCCTTTGTTTTAGGGCCCATTAGGAGCTATTAAAAAGGCGCCGTAGCGCTTACACTAGTGGAATCCTCCGGCGGGACACAGAGCTGGGGATAGCTGCGTCCTACTCCGCCGCCATCAGGCCACGCCCTCAGAAATTGGGGGTTTTAAATGGGGGTTTAACTCTCCAGTATCTATCTCTTGTTTTGTGTAAACAGAATATCTCTTGTTTTGGTAAAATATACAAGTTATATTCTATACATTTTTGCTGTTGCTGTACTTCCAGGCAATAGGAAATTGAATTATTTAAACTTGCTGTAGCTGGTAGAGCTCTTATAATAGTCGAGTGCAATGTTTCACTATCTGCAGTGAACCTTAAACCCTCTAGGTACTGTATTTCTTTTAGGAGACTGCACTGTAGCATGAATACACATTCATATTGAAGGCAGTAAAAGCTCCATCACCTCCAGAAAATAAGCTACAAAGCTGTCTTCGTAATTTCCAGCCAAATTGAATTAAGGAGCATGAGTCAGTTATGGTGGTTAGATATCGAACCAGTGTGCTGTTCAAACAGATTTGCTTTTTTTCCTTATAGGCAGTAAGTGCATGTTGTATGAGCCCTCTGGGTTGTATAATTTGCTGAGATCATGTCTGTAGTCTTTTGCTAGCCATATCAGAAAGAACTTGTGTACGCCTTAACAAAGTGTAGTGTTATAACATAATGTAATAACATCAAAGCATATGTTACATTTGTGATTGATACATGAAAATTGAAATGAGTTGTGTTCCATAGGAACCAATACGTTGAGGCAATATCTATATCAATGAGTCAATATCCAGAATTTTGTCCAAAAATGCAAAAAAGTCAAAGCCTTCTTTATTACTTCTACTACCCTCATGCCTTCTTTTAACCCTTGTTTAACCCTAGCTTTTTTAGAGGCCTTAAAATATTAAAGTAGTGATCATTTGTGTTCTACAGGAAGAGCGTGTCAACAGGATGCATACTCCTCAGTTCACAGTAAGGTTATACAATCATACCGACTTATGAATAGAGCTTTTTAGAAATGCTCGTTCCTGGTTAATCAAGTTCCTCTCTACTCCCTCTCGTTATTTTCTGAATAGAATTAGTCACTGCAATAAAAGGCTACAAAGCAGACATTTTCAGATTATGAAAAAAAAGCTTTCTTTGGTCTAATGAATCTCATCAGTCCTGAGGAAGTTTATGTTGCGTAACGCATGGAACATTCTGTGAGATTCGATGTACAGCTAATGTTCCTGGTTCAGTAAACATTTTTAAAGATACAGCAAATTATGTTTTTGACATGAAGAATGGGTGCTTATACCTTGCAATCAGTGTCTCAAAAGTCTTAAAAAATTAGATTGTTGTAGCTTATGCAAAATTGATGGATGCGGCAGTAAAAAAAAACATATATTGGTCCCTGGTTTATTAACAATAAAAGGTTGTGAAAAATAGTAGGTATGGGAAGTAGGGAGCAAAAGGACTAAAAGCACTGAGATAACGGTTATTATTGCAATCTCTGCAGATTTTTCAGATATCCATTACTCAGAAGACAGACAGAGCAGAGAAAGGGTTTCTTGAAATGGAAAACAACCAGCTCCAATGCTGCTCTTTCCTAGGGCTGGAACTATACTATTCCTGCTGGAGATGTAATGCGGAGTGCTGAAATAGAAAGAGCATTCTAGGCACTCCAAGGCTACTTTGTACTGGATGTATCAAGTGGATTTTATATGAAGTGGGACAGCCCATCACTACAAGGACTTTAATATGATGAGCAGTTTTAGCACTGGTGCGGACAGGCTTTGGGCTTGTGTTGAGTGTTTGCATTTGATATCTCTTTGGGATGTTTCTATGATCAGAGTTTGTTGACAGATGACTTTGACCTGTGGTTGACTTCCATTTGCCCTGCATTCAACCTTCTTCTAAGCTGCATCAACCCCCTCAAGCTGCATTCCTATAGCCTTTAATGGGGATAAAATCAGTTTTAACACATGCTGGATTTGTGAACTGATCATAACTAATAAATGCACAGAAGAGTCAACAGTTTTGCAATTTATCCATATCACTTGTTTATGCCAGCAACATGCGTTCCACATACTGATTGGCTCTAATTATCACTCTGCCATTCATTTTGTGCAGATGGGTAACCCTTTAAAAAATACCTGATAACTGACTGCTTTTCTATTTTCACAAAGGTTATATATCCGAGTCTTTAAAAAAGGTTATATATCCGTGTCTTTAAAAAAGGTAAAAAAAAAATTCCCTTTCACTGAGTGCCACCCCCAGAGTACACATATGGAAAGAGTTTGCAGTCCTGCCTATATATACAGTAAAACGCTTGCGGAATTTGGACACAAAAATGTCTATAGCATTCAGTTGAAAGGTTACACTGACTTTTACAGCTGCAGCTGCAATTTTCTCTGACTGATTTGGCTGGCTGTTTGGATTTGCATAGTGAATTTATGTGCTTTGTTGCTTTTTGTCTATTTAGGAAGCGATAAGTATAAAAAGAAACAATGATCAGCTAAATTTCAACATATCTCTTGCCAGTTGTCACAAGCAAAAAAACAGGGTGGGCTCGATCTTGATTCCATTGTGTTCTCTAATTATATTTAACCCATCTGGCAGTGAGCAATTCATATGAGGGTCTGGGGAATTTGGATTGTGGCAATACTCTATAACAGAAAGCTCAGGCGGTAAATGGAACAACAGTTTAAATGCTGTGATTTATCATTTGCAGTACAGTGAGTCTCACTGATGTATGAAGCCAAATAAAAGCCTTGGTGTCCTTGGTGATATCCGAAATGGTTCATTACAGTAAGTTTATCTGTAACTAGCCAAACGTGCCTTCTGTTAAATGGAACACCTCCCCCCTTCTTATTTATTGCAATGTCTTCCATGGTTCCTTATCCACTTCACTTCTTTTTTTGCTAATGTTCCTTCCACCTCAGAGTGTCCTATTACTGCACTTTGTTTTCTCTTCCTCTTCTTGGTGTTTGTATGCGGAAAGGAGATAATTACAGTGTGTGAATGTGTGGGGATCTAAAAGCTGTGTGATTGCAGTGTTCCTCCACAAAAAGGTCTATAGCTTGTGCGAAAAAACACTTCTAACATAAGAATATATAGCTGTGGATCTTTAAGAGACCCCTGATATTGTCAATGCAGAACAAAGAGGTCAGGTAAAGTGAACCTGTGCCCAATATTTATGTATTCTGACCAATCAATAAAATCACTGTCAACCATTTCTTTTTTGATTGTTAACCAACATCTGACGTCTATCTTTCCCACCTCCTCTAACAAGCCACTACCATAAATTAAATGAATTAAAATGAATGGTCAGATGAAGCTCCAGCTTAGTATTCTGTCTTTCTTTCTTTAATTTGAGGGGAATTCCATGATCTGCATACCTGATGTGGACATTTCCCACAGTTCCCAAAAAGTCTACATACAAGCAGTTTGGGAACCCCTGAACTCCCTATATACCTTCTCAGGTCAACCAGGATTACCCTCATAAAGATCTACCTTTCAGAACAAAGCTTTATATGCGGAAGGTCAACCCTGCAGTTAGACCTTGAATTACCTAAGCTGTGGACATTGAATACTTTTGTTGTACAGAAATCACTGTCCTGCATTATTTGGTGACTTGGGGGAGCCTGCTTTATGAAAAATAAACCTTCCTAGGTGGCAATATCTGTGAGTGGCTCAGGATCTAGTCTCTGCATCCTCTGAGGAAGCACATTTATGAAACGCTTCAGAATATCAAGACTATGAATCGAGAATTGTGTGATTCACTGTATACTTTGCTATAGAACACTACTGCCTTACACATTTCCAAAATGGATGTATCTCATGTGAAATTTATAGCTGCATGTGTTAGTTTACTGTATAATAATAAAGTTTGGTGTTTGGTTTTCAAGAAAACTTTTGCTTCTATAAATTTACTTGCATAGAAACCCCACCTGTCTAACTCTAACACAAATTGAGGTTTGAGTTTTGTTTTTTTACTGTGGTTGACTGCACCATTCTACTGCAGGCTCATTTATACTTTCATGCCACTGAATGGGAGTAGTTGGGAACCATTTTGTACACATGTTTCATTGCACACTGTGAGCGTCTTATAATATACCACATAAGAAGCAAAAAATCAGACAGGTCCTTAATTTCAGGCTGGAGGAAGTCCAAATATATCAGACATCAGTTTTGTCCTATATTGGCAGTTTGAAACACGTCTTAGTGCTGTCATGCTTTCCTGGGTTTCCTGTTGGAATGTGCAAAAAGCACTTACTGAACATGGCATACTGCTGACAAAAACTTTGTATTTACTAATTGGTTGGGACTAAGCAAAGTCTAAGGAGCTGGTGGTATTGCATGGGTGAAAGTGAGAAGGTGGTAATATATCTATCTATATTATGAGAATTATGAATGCCCAGAAGCAGACCTACTGATACTCACCTTTTACATTTTCCTGCACAGGTACAGGGGAAAATTAGATGGTATTGTACCTTGAATATGGGCATAACTGTCATAGTGGGTAATAGAAAATGAAAGTAGGTCTTACACAATATTGTAATATATTTTATGCAAAGTTTAGGCAAAAATCCTGTATCCAGAATTCGAAGAACTCAATTTTGCATAGTTAACTTATCAGCAGTAATGGCAGACCATGCCATCAAATGAAGCCTCAGAACATACAGTGGAACAGTGAAGCAAAATGGGTAAAGAGGTAACAAATGAATTGAAAACTAACCTGTGCAATGCTTTTGCAGTCTGAGAATTTCCAAGTGAAGATCATGCAACAGTTCCAGCTGTTCTTTTTTGAGAAACGCAATATTGCGCTCCACACTTTGGATTTGCTGTTCCAAGGGCTGTGTCTCCATTACAGCGAGTCAACTCCTATGGAAATGGGAATTCATGAAAACTATATACAGGAATACAATCATTTAGGATACTAACAGACTTGGTGCTTCCAGTGCTACTGTGTAAAGCAGAAATGTAGATGTTTCTGTAAAGATTGTCAATTTTTATTAGACTGGGCTGCTTAGCTCAGCAACCACCCTCTTGCTCCTGTGTCAGCATCAGCTGGGGACCAGCCATGGCAGAATCAATTTACTTAGAAGCCAATTGAAAGACAAGGTCTACCCAAAATACAAATTACAGTTCATTGTAATGTGCCATCTGGTATGCAGACTGACGTCCAATATGTCTTGGAGACCCCAGCATTGAGACCTGAAACCTTTACAACATGAAAACTGTGGGATAAAACTTTTTGTGGTGCAAAAAAGGTTGGGGACCGCTGCTTTAAAACTCATTGCATGCTAGTGGTAATAGACAGGTTACAATACTATAAGAGTGCTACATATATGTATAACATATAGAAATAACTACATTAGTCACATAGCTTACCAGGACACTAACCCAGGTCTACATAAATGTAAAGCAAGTGTTAAAAAAAACTCGATCAGCCATTAGGAAGAAGAACAGAAGAATCTGAACATGTTGTCTTGTATTCTAGAGATTCTGTGCCCCAGTGTACAAGAACTAACACAGGCAGATGTGTACCTTCTCACTGTGACCTTAATATATCAGTTTGGGTTGAACACAAAGAACTGTGACGGAATGAGCTAACACGTTAGCTGATTTGTTTGAGTAACCTTAATTCTGATGAACAATATGGAGCAGAGATCTATTTCTGAATACGAGTAGAAATTGCTTTTTTCAGGAAGTCACTTAATGATACTACTCAAGTTCACATTAAATTCTGTTCCAGCTCGGGAGAAAATCAATATGATGCTGCCCATTCAAGCTGAAAAAAAGAACAAAGTTGACCCCTTGGCAGTCATTGCACGAGGACACCTTATAGTCTGTTTTTAAAATCTAAAAGTGAGTGTAAGGAATGTTCTAAACTCTACTGGTTTTTGCCTAGGGATGGCCATACACTGGTCTATGTCTTCAATACATTTGACCGGTGTTTGCCAACCTATGGAACCTTTAAATAACTTTAGAAAATGGGAGTAAGTGTAAAAAACTCCCACAGGTCAGAGTTGGGAAAGTCACCCTCATAACAGAGGTTGGAATGACACCCTTATATACAGCTAAAAATATCTATAGTGTCATACCCTTGGCTCTGCTGAGTAGCGATGGTCCCAGAACCTTAAAGACACTTTCAAATTGTAGGTCAATTAGCCACTTCTCCAGGAATACCCTACAACTTTTAGAGGAACCCTGGTTAAGGATAACCCCCTTTAAAACCAAATAGTAAGTGGGAAGATAAAAACCTTACATTGGCAGTAAATTGGTAGGAAATGAATTCTTACACAGGTGGTCAGAATGCCACCCTTACAGAAAACTAAAAAGATCTTTGGTGCCATGCCCCTGGCTATGTTGACTGGAGCTCAGAACTTTACTGACATCATTAAATAGGAGGTCAATTAGCCATTTCCCTTGGAACGCAGGTTGAGAGTGGCTGCAAAGGACCATCTAAAACCAAATAATTGGGAGTAAATGGATAAAATACCACTTACATTGGTGGTATTGGAGGTAGGTAAGTCACACTTACAATGGTGATTAAAACCACTACAGAGAGCTAAAAAAATCTTTGGTGTCATGCCCCTGACAAGTGGTGTTTGCCTAAAACCTATGCAAAAATCATTAAAAAGAAGGTCAATTAGCCATAGCACAAGAAACATCTTGCAACTTCTAGAGGAACCTTGGTTGAGAATGCCTGGATAAGACTAAATTTACTAAATCTACTGGAAACTTGGCCATGTCTCAATCAATATTGGATAACATATTCATCAAACATTGATTAGGAATGCCCTCTGTGCAAAATTAAGCACTGTTCCACTGCCCCCTTCCACTCCAACATGCTAATGTACAACAGTGGGGTGCGTTCCGCCAATTAACAGGAGAATAACAACACAACTCTGTATGCTGTCATGCAGCAGGGAGTGCTCCCCACTGCTTTACAATAACAAGCAGAGGAGACATATAGTGCCATTAGATTGGCAATGGCTTATTCTGGCGTGCCAGGTAAATGATTGATATCATGGTGATATTATTTCCTTCATCCTGAACCCAATGATGTCTCTTCCTGTCTCTTCTTTTTATAAAACATCAGTAACAGAAGGTGTTGCAGCATGGCAAGGAAAAAAAACGGACAGGCAGGAAGTGATGAATTCTCACTAATAAAGACTGCAGTAAAACCAAACTGGAGTTTTACCTTTTCCTAATATAAACAGCACCCCAGATTGCAGTAAAGGGTCCCAAAACTGACCGGCATTATAGAAAACTAGTAAAAAGTTTTTGACCTGACATACACTTTAAAAATGTCTGGTGCACAAGAAAAATGTTGTGCCCTTGTGTATATGTAGAAAGCAGAGCAGGCTAATATGTGTGTGTGTATATATATATATATATATATATATATATATATATATATATTTATTTATGGTATATAATATTTTATGTGTTTGATACTGTCATTTTTCTTGGTTGGAGAGAGGGAAGAGAAAGGTCAACGAGTGTTGTTGCCTACAACATCCAATCCGGAAATTTTACTCTTAATGGGAAACTGTTTGTTATTGACATAATGATCTATCCAATCTTCATATATGAATACAGTTTTATGTTTGCTACAAAAAGTGAGGCTTTAAGATGTAATGAAACCCCTTTTATCAGCACAGTGCTGAATAGTGAAGCATGATTACAAAGTGCGTCATACGCCCCCCCCTCCATGGTACAATAAAGCTATCACAGCACTTTATACATGGGGATAGAAATCCATAAAGTCACATTGCTTTTCTTCAGTCATCTGCAAATAATGTTCAAGCAGATAAAAATAATAATCATAAATTGTAACCTGCTGCCCCATTAACATATGAAAACACAGGGTTGTCTCAGAATGAGAACATTTTCGGAGGAGCATCCCTTTCATGATTCATTCATGGGGTTGTCATGTAACCTTTTCCATCTAGTTGGAAGGTTATTGTACTGGATTATGACGATGAATTTTACAGTAAAACACATGAAACATGATAGATATATTCTATTCTATAGAAACCAATGCCAATCCCATACTGACGATGTAAAGTTTGTCCCTGGTATCTAATGTGAGATCCAAACATATTATTACACATCCCAGGTACGTTCCATCCCAATAATTCTCTTTCTAATTTTATTACATTAAAGTGCAAACCTTCCATTGCATCATAATACAACCAAAAGTAGGAAAATCCTTTCTGATTTCACCATAATATTGTGATTTTTTCTTTTTTAACCCTTTCAGTCTGACATTGGTGTCAAGAACTAGGACCGTGCGGAGATGCACACTGCTAGATCTTTGCTGCAAGGTTAATAAACGTTCTTGCGCCATGGGCATTAAATATTGGGCTTTAATAAAAGTAAACTAATGTAGGATTTTTACAGAAAAACATTTACTGCAAATGTAAACTTTAATTTGATCTTGCAGTGTCCAGTGCTTGGCAACATGCCAGTCTCCAAGTGATTATCATCATGGGCACATCACATGGCCATGGCAGGGAACTTTAAAAGTGCCAATGTAATAAATGACAGCTTTGGGCTCCATAGAGATCTATGCGGCCATTCATCAGACGAAGCAGTGTCCAGCCATGAGCTCAGCATCCCCCTCACCCCATGCATTGTTTACATGCACAGCCATCTTACCTGCAGACAAGGAGAAGGTTACCAGGGCTGCGGAGTCACCTCATCCGGGACAGAGCTGCTCCCAGGGCTGATGCACAGGGCACGGCTAATGTAAACAATCCACAGCAGGGCACCTCACCCCCTCCTCAGGGTGACCGATAGACTGCAGGCCTCCCCCTGGGTACCGGGCATCAGGCCAGGAGGATGGGCGAAGGATGAGGCGTAAACACAACAACGTGACAGGAACTGGAGGATGGAGCTTCATCCCTCAGTAATGGGGAGAAGGAGAACAGAGACATGGGAGGAGGAGGGAGCAGAGCTCATCATTGCCAGCAAAGCATCACTCACACC
>NC_092858.1:143631855-143689546 GCF_032062135.1 Pyxicephalus adspersus
TGAGAGGGAATGCCACTTTCATGGCACATGTCCTGGCTAGGAGGAATGCCACATTCATGGCACATGTCCTGTGAGAGGGAATGCCACTTTCATGGCACATGTCCTGGCTAGGAGGAATGCCACATTCATGGCACATGTCATTGTGCTGTCGAAGCTCTGTCCTGGGAGGCATGCCCACATTTATTGCACATCCCTTGGCAAGGTAGAATACCCACATTGATAACACATGTCATGGATCTGTCCTAGAAGGAATGCCCACATTCATGGCAATTGTCATAGTCCAGTCTTGGCTCTGTGCTAGGACAAAAGCCCACATTCACAGTCCTGCCCTGGCTAGGAGAAATGCCCACATTCATGGAACATGTCCAGTCTAGGAGGAATCCTCTCATTCATAGAACTTCTCCTGGTTAGGAGAAATTCCCACATTCATGGCACTTTCCCGGCTCTGTGCTAGAATGAATGCCCACATTCATAGCCCAGTCTTGGCTAGGAGGAATGCCACATTTATGGCATATGTCCCAGTTAGTAGTAGTGACCACATTCATGGCACTTGTATGGGTAGGAGGAATGCCACATTCAAAGTCCTGCAAAGTCCTGCAATGGCTTTTAGTTGTGAATTGGAGAAGATGGCTGATCAATACTTCTACTATTTGCACACTGGAACTAATTACTATTAAAGTATATTTGGACACTAAGATTAAACATGTTTCTTTCCTTTGTGCATTTTAGATTTCCTGCAATCCCTGCAATTTCCTGAAGTTACGTCAAGTCTTGTGTGCTCCCTCCAATAATGGTTGTATGGCATTTTCAAGGAGGGTTTGCTGATAGTGACAACAGAGAATTATGACTGCATAATATGTATTGAAAACTGGACTGTTTCTTGAAATAAGCTGCATAGGTTCCTATTCCACTTCTGCATATCCATCAGCTGTCTGTAAACCAAAGCTTCTGTTTCCCCTCCCCCCACATATGCAGAATAATGCAGGGATGCATAGTGTGATGACCATAGTTTACCAGTTCCAACACCATCCTTGTTCACAAGTACCAGGAACAACTGAATCGACTGTATATATAAATATATGTGTATATATTATATAATAAAGATCATATGTTAAAGATCATATGAGGTTTTAATGATTGGGTTTACATATACTTAAAAAATGGTTATTTTTTTTAGTAATACAGAACACAATACAAACCTATACAACAATTCACATGAACATGTCCAGAAATGCTTGAAGTACAAAAAAAATAAACTAACAAAATATGTCTCACCTATTTTATAAAGATGATGTAATTGCAATACTTCTGAAACTACTTCAAATGAAACGTTAATAACAGCCTAGAAGATTTTTTACACAGTTATATGCTATGAATAGCAGATCAGGAGAGATGAACTAAATGCAGTATATGGTATGTGGTATATGCAGTATAAGATACAATAGTGTACTTGGCTCAGCAAAATATGACTCAGATCCACTGCCAACATTGCACTTGACTGACTGATCCAATAGATTTTCCATTAGTTAATTGATCAGATGGAAACCCATAAACAATACACACTGTTCAACATTCTGCCCTTCTGATTGTTCAGTATTTGGAATATTGAAAAGATGTAATCAATGGAACACACAGGGGAATTTTCTATTGAGCAGTCCGTATTAGATTTCCCTTTTTTAGTTTTATTGACTCAATTCATCATAAGTGCAAAATGCACTTTTTCCTGCCCTAAGGCAGCATTTATCAATGTCACCATAAACAGACATTGAAGAGATTCCTTTTCCTCTTTTCCTTTCCTAAGGCATCATATCAACCTTTTTAAAAAGGTGATCTGGACTGGATTTAATGAAGCTCTTATAAATAATAAAATCAAACACCAAATAAAATACAGACTTTACAATTTTCACTTGAAACAAACCTAAATGATGACACTGTCATGGTAGCAAATTATCTGATGTCACTTTTCATGACAAACCACCAGCAAATATATCTGGGGCTGAGATATTATTTAAAAGTAAGTAGTATGCCACTGGCGGGGTAATATATTAAAAGACATAAAGCAAAATGAGTGAGCTGTCTGAAAGTCTAGGTAAAAATTTTGTTCTGCCTCCCTCAACAAAATAGATAATTTACCTGTCATTTTAGGCATTCATGTACTATTGATCTCAATGGGCTGCAGAATTACTATGCAGATCAGAGATTTGGATTGGTTGGGCAGTTTGCAAAGAATGATAGCCACAACAGGACTGTGCACATTTCTGGCACATCAAAATGTTAATTTTGACTCTAAAAGGGATACACTATAGAGAAATACTAGTTTTATGTATTATTCTTTGATCTATAAATGTGGGTAAACTTCAATTGTAAGTAACAATTTTTGAATCTTCTGGATTGATCGAGCTATGTATATTATATGTTATGCAGTATACTTATTGATCTTTATTTTGTTGTATACTTTTCTTTTAGAGATACTGCTCCTAGCCCCTACACTCTGAAAAAGCAGTGTTGACTGTGAAACGCATTGGGAGCAAGTATTTGTGAATTAGTAATCTGTCCTTTTTGTAAAAAATACATATATAGTGTTATGTGAGGCATTGTACTGACTAACAATTTTGTATATATGTTGGTTTTAACTTTAATAAAATTATTAGCATTTCTGTTTTAATGGTATTCTGAAAAAATCCCTTACTTCAAGTAGCCTGTTAATATGGTACGTGTATGTATGTATGTGTGGCTATACGGAAATATACTGAAGATATGTTCTACGTATGTGTTTTTTTCTTTGATATATGCCTGAAATGTTAAACTCAAATTTTTTTAACATAGTTTTTTTTTCAGAATTTTGCTTATATTTTCTGTTTCCAAAAACAGCTTTGTGTACAATAAAAGTTTTTTTTTTTAAATGTGTAATGATAGTTATTGAAGTTTCAGAATACATCAATTTATGTGCTGTTTAAATAAAATACATTTTTACATAATATACATGGTCCCCCATTTTGACATATGGACCACTAAATTAATGGACTCCGTACTGCGCATGCACGGGGAGCTGTGTGGCAAAGGGGTAGACACTTCCCCCCGAAGTGACGTCATGACGCCAGAACCTGCCACCCCTATCGCAGGTCTGAGCCAGTCCAGAGACACAACCTGCCCACCGCCCTGAGCCTGCGATGCATATGGGATACATGGTCCGTGACTCTGGCTGGTGCGCCCCCCCCCAAGTGGGGTTCTTCTCCTGACCATCCAGAGCCCCGGACCACCAAAATTTTCTTGCGGACCACAGGTTTGGGACCGCAGATATACTTGTTCATGGATGGTATATATCTTTATTGACCTATTAGTATACTAAGCATACTAATACTATATCCTTTTTTCTAAGCTGGTACACTACTTATACGGTATATTGTTAGCCATACCCTGAAAAGCTACCTTGGTAGTGACACTTGGCTGTATATAGCTAATAACATTTTTTAATATATTTTATTAACTAACAGCTAATAAAATTTTGTTTACATTGTATGCAATTAAAATAGTGTAGCCAGTGCAGATGTACAGGCCACACTGTATATAGAATTTACAGTCACGCTGTATATAGAATGTAAGAAGACAGCAGGAACTAACACACAGGCTCATTATATATTTATGAAGATATGCCTAAGAGACAATTTGTAATGATTGTAAGGACAGAGGGAGACAGATGTGGCTGGGAAGTCTGAGTTTTGTCTACATACAGGCAGTGGTGATATATACAGAGAGGAAAATGTTGGGTTTTCCAAAGGTGAAAGGTTTAGGAAATGTTTGGAGTTGGTTCCTGCAAAAGGTAACTTAGGCAGAAGCCTTGAACTTAACTTTGGAGCCCATCTACAACCCTTTATTCTCCTGCAGTAAACCAAGAGAATTACAGAATTTCTCAAGGATGTGTAGCCTCTTGCCACTTCACAAGAGTGATAAAGTTGCAGGCATCTGGTGTCTAAAATGTGAATTAAACAGAAAACACAGCATCCAGAAAACCAAGCCAGACGGAAGTTTGGAGCATTGGAGTGGTAAATACCAGTGTAAAATAATAGGCAAATTTTAAAGAGAAAAAGCAGAGTACAATAAAATTCTGATTCTATGAAAAAAAATGCTTATTGTTAATTTTTTCCTGTTGGGATGAAAACAATATTACAGGCAGGCATAAATATAGTAAAATATGAGGACAAATGATTTGTTATAGAACAAAATATTCTTTTGTAAATTGTAATGACTTTATTTGCCCGACAACTCAGACCACAGAGAAGGCATACAGATTATGTCCCTTAGGTTTATTTATGCTTAAAAAGTTAGTGTCCAAATTCTGCTAATGACTAGTGTAACAAGTTTTCTCAAATCCATAAACAAGGTTTAAAGTCCCAAAGTTAGTGACTGGATGTGTGAATAGGAGAATACAGAATGCCTGAATCTACTGCTTGGGGCAAACTCAAATCTGTTTTGTAATCAATATTTAAATATCTCATGGAGAGACCTGTGGAATTCCAGGGGATTTTGATCATCTTACACTAAGGGTAAAGTAGTTGACAGTTTCCTACTGAATAATGTAATTGGTGCTCTTCAAAGTTTGCTTTCAGAAGATGAGATCTTAGACAAACAAAAACGAACAGGATCATACACCTAATCCCTGCACCATACTTAAATGGCATTTTCTAGGTATTCATCCTACCAGACTGGTTTGCAAGTACCGGCAAGCATGGCTGTTAGCACTAAAAAAATTATATTCATCCCTAGTAAAACTGCTAGAATACCCAGAAACAAAGTTTATAGATAGGACGAGATCTCTGACAGGAAGGAATATTAAAAGAAAATGAATAATAGTTAGGTTTGTTCTGTAATGTTGAAAATAAATTGCTGCTTGGTAAAACAGCTTCCTCTAATGACTGTCAGGAACATACCTCAACACTGACAGCCACACATAAAAAGAAATTACTTTAATCCCCTCATATAAATTGTGTCTAGGAAGATGTTGATTGTCCAAGAACTTGATGAAAGGTGTAAAAGTTTGTGAAACCAATCTGTTCTAATCCAATCCACTCCCATGGTGCCATGAAGTATGGAACAAGTGTTAATTGTTCATAGTACATGGCTATAGGTATGAATTTTTATTAGATCATCAGTGTAGAAATGGAAATACATATGTGACTGATAGTGTTAAAGGTTCTATGTCCTATTTATCTGCTAAGAGTCTTTAATACCAATTGCCAATCACACATTAAGGTGCCACAACACAGCATAATATAATTCCACACAAGCTATTGTTGTGTTGCTTTTGCCTGCCTGTAATGATCTGGTATATCTGCCTTCCCTTTCTGATATTCTTGGCTAGCATTTATAGCATAAATTTATTACATTTCCACTTCAGTACAGTTGTCAATATATATATATATATATATATATATATATATTAGTTTTTTAAGCATTGTTTTCAAGTTTCCATAGCCTCTATAGATAGATAGAGATTCCATTTCCTATATATTTGATGAGTGTCAGTAAGTGGAGGGCAATATCCTCAATGCAGACACATCTTTTAAAACCATAAAAAGGTTCTCAAAGTAACCAATAAAGATTTGTTTCTATGTGTAAAATGAATATGCAATGAAAAACATTTTATACATAAATTCAAAAACTGTGGGTTAAATGTATAGAAATTCATGTGGAAAACATATTACCCAAATATGTATGTACGCAAAGGTTGGTGTTTAGAATAAAACATAATCTATTGTCTGTTTCAGACAATTATTTTAGACATGTTGAAAGGAAGAAAAAAATGTAATTGATAAATTCTGACAAGAACATGTCCTGCTCGCCATTGAAAGCTCAGTATTGTTAGAAGATAAGTAAATGCACTTCACAAACATATTAGAAATATGGACAATTTCTAATTTAAAGTCTTCCTGTTTTGGGGAATTCTTTACAGCATTGTCTTTACATTGTCTGGCTCATATAACTTTAAAGGATTATTGCCGTATGCTTGAACCTGAAAGCTTGATTTAAAATATAAGTAATTTGGTAAATCTGAACTCCAAGCAGGTTAAAAACATATTCATCATGCAGTTCTGTAATCAGCAGGATTTTTGCTGCAGAAGGGACAGATGACATATTAACAGTGCCTGCTGGTTCACAATGTTTTCCTAAAAGCACATTTGCAGCTCAGTGTAGGATGCCAGGTATCCCAACACCTACCGAGGCTACAAGGGCCGAATAAATTCCCTTGCTTTCACAGGAGTCATCCTGTCCAGGCCAATGATGGTATCAGTCAGGTAAATTTATGGTTTGGCTAAAAATAAAACTACACAGTCCCTGTTTGCATGGCGTTTGAATCTAAATGTTTTTTTTTTTACTTGTAGCCATGATTTTACAATTAAACTTGAATTAACATTTTATTTGTTATTCTGCAGTGGATGGAAAGATTAAAAAGTCTGACTTGGGTATGACTGGCAACAAGTTTTTTCCCCAGGCATTTGGTACTATGGATCTGTCCATGGTGCTGAAAGTGCTTGTACTGTAGAATGACTTCCAAAAGCAAAGAGAACTTTCATTTACCGGGTTCTCTGATTGTATTGCATAGTACATTCTTTCTTATCTATGGGAAAATATTTGCATGGAAAAGTTTAAATGTGCTGAAAGGAGCAAAGAAAATGCAATGTGTATGTTATATATTGTATACTGTCCATTCTGCTCTGTGCAAAACTTCACTTTGTTTTAGATATGAGAAAAAGAGTAACAGTAGTGATGATGAAAGGTAGAGACTGACAATATTATGGTATAGATCCCAGGTGATTTATAATTTATTCTGCTGCTTGAATGTTTGTAATATATCTGACACAAGGATTTATATGGCACATATGATTTCACTGATAAAAGTTTTGTAATGTTGGATAGAGTACAAGATGCTATTTTGAGACCCCCAGTCCTACCTCTAATGCAGGGCAACTTTCTCTTTTATTTTTCATAACAAAGGGTGAGCTGTATGAAATGGCTAGCTTCATATTCAGCTACAATTATTTAAGAGTTTTGGGATTACAATATTAAAATACTCAAATCCCGACTTCCTGAGCCTTTGCACATTCTCTATTAGATTTGCAAAAATAGTATGAGCTATGTGAGTGCTCTCCTAAACTTTATATTCAATTTGAATCTAATCAGGTGTGTTGGAAACAAATGTGCTCTGTTGTCCTAGTTTACTACCTAGCCTGTTGCTGGATTGTGTATGTAGGGTTGCCACCTGAATGGTATATACCAGCCTGGCAAGGTAAATGAAAAGTGTTGGTAATAGTGTTGATAAGAAAAGGACAAGAAGTAGTATTTTTCCAATAAAACATTGTAGCCATTCCCGTAAAGCTAGTTTTGTGCTGTAACCTGGGTGTACCTTGAGACTCAGTTTTCTCCACACCACTACAAGCTCTGAGATAGACTAGGCACTGTATTCATTGCCACCATAGATTTAAAGGCTTGCAAGTTCAATTAGGAGCTGACATAAGTATATTGGAAACTGTTACAATTATCACAAAAGGCATGTCTTGTATGTAAGTATTTTGGGAAACAATTGTATCATTTGGTTCAGTTCCACTTTAAAATTAAACACAGGCAGAATTTATCAGGAGACTTAATATAGTATCTTTTTTATTAGACAGAATAGTCATGTATGCTAAAGATGGCGAAATGGTAACTGGAGATTCCTCAATCTCCATTCTTAAGGTTATTAATCAGATGTTTTCCTAAACCACCTGGGAATTTCTAATGTTGGTAAGAAAGAACTAAAGTAATCACAAGCAATATATTGGCAGATGGTTCTTACAGCTTTTAAGAGCTGAAATTTAATCTGCTTATATTTTGTCTTCAGTGGTTCCTCCTTTGTCCTCTCATCAATATACTAATAAATGATTAAATAAAATAGGATTAAATGAAAAAGGTGGCACCAGACCAGGTGAAGAAGATTTTGAAAGGTGGCTGAACAGTGATTGGTGTCCATACAACCAATATCTGGATGAATCAGGTACAAATGAGTATAGGACTAATAAAGTGCTTGGGGAGTCTAACAAAATAGGCATACTTGTACACAAAGTTACAGTTTTAGGCCATGTTTACACTGATAGCTAACAGTTGTTTTTTTATTCACTCCAACTGCAAGAACAACTGCTGTATGTGGATTTGCTTTAAAAACTGTAAAGCTAACCTGGCCTGGAAGTTCTGAGCTTGAAACCAAACTACTTGTGATTGATAGGTAAAGGGAACCTCAAATTAGATCTCTCTTGAATGCACTCTCCGAATGACTGTGCCACTACTTTGGGAGACCCAGCCTCAGGTTTATTAGGTGGATTTAATCTTACCCTGTTTCCCCGATGATAAGGCACTGTCTTATATTTTTTGAAATGCCAAAATATGCCCTAGGTCTTATTTTCAGGGGGATGTCTTATTTTTCCATGAAGAAGACTACAGTGCCATTCATTGTCCCCTTCTGATCACTATGTGCCATTGATTGTCCCCTTCTGATCCCTACCGTATGTGCCATTCATTGTCCCCTTCTGATCACTGACTCACTTTTTTTTTGGCTTCTACGGCTGGGTAACAGACTCCGTTAGGGCAGGGATCAGCAGCTTGCTTGTCCTTTGAAGTTACTTTCAGTTTCACTCTGCACTGCAGCCAGCATCGAGGAGTCACACAGAGGCACACAGTGGCAGGTATCGGTGGGTGTCTTATTTGCGGGGGGTGCTTTATTTTAATGTTTTGAGCAAAAATGGGGGGGTGGCTTGTTTGATGGGGATGCCTTATCATCGGGGAAACACGGTAGTAGGCTTAACAGAGAAACCATTATCAGTCATAACCAACATGGCTACATTTGAAGACACTGAGATTCAACATGGGACTGATATCCAGAATGGAACCACTGAGATAAGAGGAATGAAACTGTAAATAGTTTCTCATGCTGTTTGTTTGTAGACCTTGTACAAAATGTTGTATACTAAACATTATTTTTAGCACTAGAAGTGCTAAACATTCTAAATTACTTTTTCTAATGATTCATTGTTGGAAAGTCTGGAGTATATCTACAGACCTTGTGTTAGACATCTATAAACTGGGGGATAGCTTGTGTCCTTTGCCCCATCTGTGAGAAAGCATCCATCTTCCACCACTATGATGCATGGCTACCGTCATGGCTTAGGTCGAGAATCTTTTTTGGCAATCTGCAAGATGATAGCTGTACCAGTTCAGCTATACGATTTTTATTATGGTTGGAAGTTTGAAAGTGAGTGAGTTATCGGTAAAGATTATTGTGTTAATCTGCTGCCGTTGAAGGGAATCCTCCTGAAAATTTCCTTTATTTTTGCATTTTGTTTCTGCATTTCAAGAAAAGTGTGGGGAAAAATATTTTTATGAAACAACTATTAAGTATTTAAAATAAAACCTGCTAAGCAGAGGCTTTGAAGAAGTATGGATGCACTAAGATGAGGCCTACAATAACACAAATCCAATTTGATGCTAAAACTTTAGGACTACAGACTGAGGGATTACTGAGTGCCTGGCACTTAATAGTCTCTTCTATTGGAAGCTTAGTAAATGTACCAGTAGCATGGTCTAATTAACAAAAGTGTTGTTTCCTCACTCTAATTCAAGTTGTGATTATATGTTAGCAACTTGGGCTCGCAACATCTGCTGTTTCCTGGAATCCTAATAAAAAAAAACAAACAAAACAAACAGCAACTAACAATGTAGACAATATATTTACATCCTACTTTATATATATATATATATATATATATATATATATATATATATATTACCATTATATTTTATATAATACATATATATAGGTTCATTAGGAAAAGAAAAAAATTGTGTCACATAAAAAAAATAATAAACAAATTCATATTGTCTGCTGAACTTGGGGGATTGTTTAGCTTATATACTTTATCCTAAATAAAGCTTCTTTTTAAGATCATAAAGAGGTATGTAGACCTTATAATGGTTAAGGGCACATTTAGATCTATGTAGTCCCATAATAGACAGGTTACGTTACTGATAACATGCATTGCATCGAAGCAGTCCATTAACGCTGCTGTACATTGCCATGAATTGCAGTGCACTACAACACAAGTGCATTTACCTTGATGCATTGGGGTATTATTCAAAATAAATGGCACTGTAATGTGCAATGCATGTTACATTCCTTATTGCATATTGCAATACTGCATGCAATGCCACAACTCAAACATCCTTATGGAACTTAAATGTTTGATCTTTTAATGTAGCGAATGTAGGTCTGTTTGTGTTTACCAAGCATAAAAGTAAATAATAGCTAACTTATTATTCGCATATACTGCTCTGTCAAATAAACAGTTGACTCAAATAGTCTAAAGGGCATTTACCAGAACTTGGTAAAACATGAATCCTTGCAGGGCTGTATGCCAAAGTCAAAATATAACTGACAAATACTGCCATCTGCTGATATTTTCTTCTGCAGCATTTTCAGACTACTAACAGAGCTGTGCTACTGTCTGTTCCAGGAAATGTTAGTAAATATTAACAAGAGAATAAAATCTGTCCCTGCATATGGGCAATAGACTAAAATGACATGATCTTGTTGTAACAATCACCCTTCACACAAATCCCCTGGCAATAAACTTATAAAACAAAGTATTGTCATACAGTACATTCTATGTATTTCTGAGTCTACAGTAAAAGTTGAAAGTGTACCTATGCCCAGAATATGGACATTAAAGTATTTATATATAATACCAAGTGATAGAACAGCTTTAAAACAAGCTACTGAGATTGATTTATATATGTAATATTTATTTAAAATGTAATGTATTTTTAGATATGCTAAAAAATCCTTATGAAAATTAATAAGGCATTGGTGGTAATGTGTGACACAGGCCAATGTGGAATGACTTTACATATTGACTTTTGTCCTCTTTTTATATTTCCTAATCATATTAGTTTATATTCTTTATATGTCTAATATGCTACCTATTTTAGATGGGTACACATTCCTTTTTTGCCTTTGTCTATATGCAATTACCATGTTTCTCTATCTTTTTAACATTTTGTTAAACTATTTCTCTTGCATGTTTTTGATGGAAAAATATGAATATATATTTCAAAAAAATCATGGATTTTGCAAAGCATTGTGTGTGATGTGTATGCATTATACATACCCATCTTGTTATCATTATTTGGTCTGCTTTGTCTTTTCAGCTAATTAAGTGAAAGCTTTGACATGTGTTCATTGAGCTCTTAACCTTATTCGCCTTCTGCTGATGCTTCATATTACGGGTGCTGCTTGGATATGTCTGCACATTATAATGAGCTTTAGTGGCAAAACACAGGGAAAGGAGTGTCTGAGATTGGAGTCAAGATTAAGCTAACCTATTACAGAAAGTACAGTGATGAGGTGGGAAAGAACTCTGCTTAGTGTTATATAGGTCATGTACAAGGGCATATTGCTCTCCTGCTCTGAATTAATTTGTCCTTGACATTCATGAGATTAGCAATGTTTTTCTATTTTTGGAGAATACATAGAAGGATTATTTATTATTTTGGAACATATATAGATATATTTTTCAGCTTCCCATTCTGGTGTCTTCAGTGATTCATTTATTGTTTTAGGCATTGTCAATTACTCATTTTTATTACCTGTAATTATTATAGATCCTCTTTAAAACCTCTTTTAAACTGGATTGATAAAAAAAATTGCCAATTACTTTCATCATCTATGAAATCACTATCTATTTTTTTAATCTTTATGCTGAAATGAAAAAGTATATATATAGACATATGCTGAATGGGGGATATGCACAGGGCCGTTAGAAGCCAAGGCAAGGTAATGGGCAGGACAGCTGAAAAGGAAATGAATAAAGGAGGACACTCATGTGTGTAGGTTGCTTTGGATATAGTATACACAGAAGTAGGATACTGCATGGCTGGATGAGATTGCTGCTGCTAACAACTATATGTTTGGACTTTTGTTTTCTTTATGGACATTATCTTGCTTAACTAACCAGGTAGTTTTTATGTTCAGGATTTTATTAAGTTGGCACTAAAGCATGGCATACGTTTATTTTCTCATGTGGCTGAAGAAAAGCTGCCTATGGTTGCAAATAGATTTGTGACTATTTGGTGTCCTGCATACCAGCCAATCCCCCGAAATCACTATATATATATATATATATATATATATATATCCATATATGTACATTTTATCTTGAGCCACTGAGCTCTATAAACTATTTGCTTTTTTAAATGAGGTAAGGAAAGAAAAACTTAATATTGAAATATGAATTATACAAGCACTGTATGGAGACCACAAGGAAAGATATTTACTTCCAATTAGGAGCAAGTGTTACAGATCACATTATTGCAACCCACTGGGTAGTGATAAAAAGTGTACAATATATATATATATATAAATATATATAAAAATGAATCCATATGTGTACATTTTATGTTGAGCTACTAAGCTCTATAAACTATTTGCTTTTTTAAAAAAGGTAAGGAAAGAAAAACTTAAAATTGAAATATGGATTATACAAGCACTGTATGGAGATCACAAGGAAAGATATTTACTTCCAATTACAAGCAAGTGTTACAGATCACGTTATTGCAACCCACTGGGTAGTGATAATGAGTGTACAATATGTGCAAGATGTAGGTCTATCAGTGACAGGTCTAATTCCAGCTAAAACATTTTTAATTGCTGAATGACAACCTAGATTTAACCTGAAAATCAAGTATATTAGCTTTTTCCACCACAGCTGTTTATTGACAGTTTAGTGCAGCACATTAGAATGGGGCCTTAACTATATAAAAAGATTTTGCTATTTATGTGCAAGGTCCTCCTAAATAATGGGAGGCTGACACAGCTGTTCAGCACCTGAAACTAACTCAAAAAGGGATTTAACATGTTATTTTAAAAGCTGATGTCAGCTGTTTAGATGACAGTGTTTAGACATTCAAAATTAGGATTCAATTAGGTAACCTGAAAAGTTTTAGTTTCAAACTTGGTTTCTGCAGATTTGAGTCAAATGATAATTATTTGTTCTCTTTGGAAGCCACAAGGTGTAGCTCTAGTCTCTGTGTCACATGTATAGCCATTTTAGCTTTCTTAGTAGAGAAAAGCCTCCTGCTTGAGGTGCACAAAATCATAAACTGTATGTCTCATATACATAAGTGATTACTCTATCTGCATGTAGAAATGCATTATTCTTAATGAATAAAGCAATATAATTATATAAACTAGTGTTTTATTATCTATTCCTGTGATTCAGCTGTTTTATATCTGTTTTATGAATATCTGTTTTCTTTAATAGTAAATAAATAAAGTAAAAATAGTTCTTTATTGCTAAGATGTTACTAGTATTGGAGCACAGAAATGACAGGTGTCAGATTTTTATAGAATATTCCGAGTTTTGGCATGTAAATGGCAGCGTTTTGTGGCTGAGCATGCACAAAAACACTCTAAAAAAAAAAAGTTGCTTAAAACCAAAATCAGCAGTTGTGATATTAACTTGGTTCTTTATGTCGCCTCTGTACCAATCCTGCTTGTGGCCTGCTACAGACATTACCCTGAATATAAATATTTTCTTTTTTGTCAGGTGCACCACTCAGTGCTTAGATACTGTATTTCTGACTTTGGTTTGCTTTTCACCACATCTGTACCGTGTCCTGAGAATGAAAGTTGCTAATTCTGGCCTATCTCATTTCATCTCCCTGCCAACGTAGTTCCATGCTGTTCCCTGTTAATGACAAGGACCAGCTGTTGCTAATACACCTGCTGTCTTCTAGCACAGTATTTGGCAGACCCACCTGTCTGAAAACTGCTGTGTTTTTTTTTTTTATTTTGAGCATCACTGCAACCTATGAAGGAAATAATAATGTAATTTAAATAAATGTGAACTGTGTGCGTGTCGTTATTGGAAAGGCTGAATACAAAAAAAAACTATTATATTAATAATAGGCTTGATTGCTTATTGCAAAATTTGGGCCAAAACTGATTGTGGACTAAAATTATTACTAAAGCATAAGAAAACTTGATTTGATACAAAAATATTTTTATGCAAGTTAAACACAAGAGGTGCAGAAATTACTTTACTGAAGGTTAGAAATTTCGATTGTATTGAAAGAGAGCAAGTTTTAGACTATTTTGTGGATATTTTGTGGATAAATAAGGGGTCACAATAGAGTCTGATGTATTGTGGGGAAATGCAAGAACATGCAGAAGCATTATTCTGTGCAAGATAGATTATACACTTATCACTCAAATTTCTCATCACAAGGGCACCTGTTAAGGGATGAGCTATAAACAGTCAAGAAAACAGGGAATTCTTTATGTGGGGAAAGCAGAAAAAAATGTGACTTTGACAAGGACTATGAGATGCCGAGAGGCCTGGGTCAGAACATCTATGAAGCAGCAGGTCTTGTGGGGTGCTATTTGTATGCAGCAGTCAGTAAATACTAAAAGTGGTCTAAAGAAGACCAACCAGTCACAGGGTAACCAAAGTACACACGTGCAATATTTGTCATTACAAAACGAACGACTAATGATTATGCATGATTATTTTGAATGATTGTATTGTGCACAATTCTGTACATGCTGTAACATTACGATTGTTCAGATATAATCCACCAATAGTGTACACACGCTAGATATGATTGAACGATGCAGGAAGTGACATGTAAAGGAGAAAGTGTACTGCAGAACCATCCACGATCACTGAACGACTGTACACACAATAGATTGTAAACAATCGTCACCCAATCAGATCAGCTGGGTGAACGGTCATTAGTCGTTCGTTTCCAACGATAACTATTGCACGTGTGTACGCAGCTTCAGGCTCATTGAGATGTGTATCTGTGGGTGAAGGCTTGTCCATCTGGTGCAATCCCACTACTCTAACACAAATTGCTAAAATATGACAAAAAAATTATGCCACTCAGCAATAGTGTTGGTGTTCAAATTCAGGTTGTCCTTATATTTGACCCGAAAATGGCTGTTCGATTTCGGATAGACCCGACCCAAAAAAATAAAACGAGATTCGACAGCAAAAATTTGGATAAAATTTTTTTTAAAAAATGTGTTAAAAAAATAAAAATTAATTTTTATTTTACTATTTTTTTTTTACAGGGTATTGATACTACAATGACATGATATCTCTTACTCTGTAACAAACTTTCCAGCACAGTAATAGTCTGATACATTTGTTTTCTTTTATCCACTGCAAGAAAAATGTAACAAATGTATGATATTACTGTGTGTGTTACAGAGCAAGAGATACTTGCGGGGCATCTTCTCAATGATTGCAGCCGAGCATACAATCATTGAAAATAGTGTGCGATTCCCGGGGCACTACAGGTTAATTAACCTGTAGTGCCCGGGGGGTTGTAGTGGAAGTGCAGAATTCATCTGCAGTTCAGTTGCCACTGTCACATGACCGTGGGAACTTTGCAGTCACAGCTGTGACTGCAGGCGATCCCCAGGGCACTACAGGGTGATTAACTTGTAGTGCCCTGGGGATTGCACACTGAGCTAACCAATGATTGCAGCCAAGGCATACATACCTAAACTGGACCTTCTTCTAAAATGAATAGTCAGATTACACTCTCTGGAACCCCTTCATGTTCTTAAGTGACCTACAACTAGCACGTAAAAAAAAAACTTGTCTGAGAAGAAAAAGTTTAGAATCAAACCTACCTTACCCCCGCCTTGTATCACCTGGGAAGAAGAAAACACCTTTATACCAGGAAAAATTCTGTGTAATGCAGAGTAGCTGAAATCTAAAAACGAGTATATTCTTCAAATGGACTGAAGTGTCTTCCCACAAGATGTTACTTGCTATATATTCCACAGCAATTTACCCGGAGGACAGTGACATCACACCCAGTGATGTAAAACACAGGGAGGGTATAATAAGTAGTAATAGTACTGCTAAGAGTATGTGATTTGAAGGAGGCTCAGAGAGTGTAAATTGAGCGTATATTTTAGTGGAGGGTCCGTTTCAATATTGATTTTTTTTCTGTTTTTAGGATATTTATTTACTCTTTTAGGTAATACGCTCAAAAGAGAAAAAACATCCACACTTGAGTTCATAAACCTAGTCTGTATTCTGGTACGAGTACAGAAAGAAGCAATTCTTCACTCTACTGGTCATTATTGTAATACTGGAACAAGCAGAGTGCCTCAATGCGCTGTTATTTCCAGACCACACTGGCAGATGTCTTGCCTGCAAGGCGCAAGTGACTCTTATTGGCTTGGATATGAAGCAGTAATCTTCTTCTGTAATTATAGACAGGTCAGGAAAACCCATTTGCCCACTCACCCAAAAGCAGAGTAACATTGCTCAATTCTAATGCATGACTTCACAAAGCATTACAGTGATTAAAATCTCAGTTTCCAAAAGTGTTCTGCAGCTGCAGTCATTTTAAAGCTGGCTTCTGAGGTGGTCAGATGAGTCATTGTCAACACCCTTGAGACAATTCGTATGCTCTCCATTTAGCCAACATAGAGTGTGTAACTGTCAGAGTTTCAAAGTGTTAAAGAAAAATGGGGACTTGTGAAATGGGTTATTGCTTAATGCAATCCAAAAGGCCTAATTAATTAATTGTATTGTACCTAAAAAAATTAAGGAAGACAAAAAAAATCAAGGTACAATTTGCTTCAACAGGGGAAAAAAAAAATCCTTAATACCCAGTTAAAATCTGGGCTTCTAGAAATCATCCAGCTTTTCCTAAAACAATTTATAGTACTTGCTGAAACTACTTCCTGAGGGAGCCGATTCCACATTTTCACTGACCTTACAGTGAAGAATCCCTTCCTTATCCGGATCTTAAACTTCTTTTCCTCCAGACGCAAAGAGTGCCCGCTTGTTCTTTGTAGGGTAGGGTAGGTTTTACAATTAAGTTTACTTTGAGGGTTAGGGTTATAGGTTGGTTTATACTAAGTATTAGTCTTAGGGTATTAGTTACAGTTTACATGAGTTGGTAATGTTAGGGATGCAGGGAGGGTTAGTGTGAGAGTAAGTTTTAGAGATGTTTGATGTAATTGTTAATGTTAAAGTTACAGGTTGAGAAATTGTATACATTACTCTAAGTATTTTTAAGAGAGTTGGTATTATGGTTACAATTCATTAGAAGTTCTTTTGTCCAATGAAGAACACCTAAGGACATGCACACAATACCCCTGACTGGTACTTGCAATAATCTCAACACTGAGGGCCATTTCAGACTCACAGTGAGCCACAAACAATGTGGGGAACCATTTTTTCATGCAGTTGAGACTATAACAGATCATGGCACAGTTCTTCAAAAGTCAAGTTTTCCTTGGCCTCATGGTTGTTGCGTGAAGATTTGCACTGTGGCCATTGTCACAAGCATATCTGGATACCCACAGTGTGTTTGCTGCTCCTGAGCACACAGCAGTAGTTTGCATATGTAAATCTGGGGGTAAAAGAGGGGGTCTTAAAGAAAATATGTACAAGTATGCTGCCATTTGCTGTCTATTTTTCAAAAATGCCTATTTGCCTAGCTGTCAATACTTTGGGGCTCATTTCCTAAAGGAGTTTAGGCTGTTCAGTTACCAAAGTGAATTATTATCTTGTACGGGATAAAGTACTTTGCAAAGAATGCCCAATTATGTGCACTGAATTAAAAACAACAAAAAACAGTAGTTTCCTTACACATTATTGGATGGTTGAAGGCATTAGATATTCATCTCATTTACTAAGCTAAGTATAATATCCCTTGCAAGGAGATAATTCACCTCACTAAGTAAACAAGCTACGTTTCTTTAGTAGAGCAAACCCTCTGCGTCACTGACCCTGAAAAGCTTTGCACCAGAACTTTGAAGCTTCTGATCTACATCATCATCTCAAAGTATTTTATCGAAAGGATCATGAAAATCAGAAAACTAGCATTTTCAGAAGGCTCATCAATGACACGAATACAGATTTCATTTCCATGACTAATAAATATGGCACAAAACTATTTTGTGCAAAATAAAAATAAAGAAATATAATATATGAGTATCTGATTTTTCTGTTTTCTTTCTCTTACAATTCAGTAAATGGAACATTATCCCCTCTGTGATCAAACATCCTCTCAGGATGCCATAGTTAAGAAGAGCAGTTTTAATGATGCAAGTGGAAAATCGTTATGCTGTTGCTGAGTAATCAGTACCTACTTTTGACATTTTAGACTCCTGAAAGCTACATAGAATCAGAAACTTTTGATATTGCTATGGTTCTGGTCACTGGTGATTTATTTAAAATGGCAACTTTCACACTGAATTAGTTTTGAAAGATTGATTCTGGAAACTGACAGACTCTGTCACTGACATGAGCTTGTAATTTTATCTATTAAATGAACTTCTCTGATCTGTACACCGACATTTGTTTTTAATAAGCTTTATTAAGCCCCTGCTGTTTGATTTTTTTGTATGTACTGCCTAGAGAAGGATACACAGGAAATTAAATCCCTTGCAGTGGAGTGGTTTACAGAAATCTGTGTTTTAATGTGTCTCCAATTCACATTTCAATATATTTAAAGTGACTAGCCAACTTTCTTACTATACCTCACTATACAGATTCCACTGGCAGTTACATATAAAATGATGGATACATGTCAGGAATCATATTTATAACATGTTTTCTTTATATTTAGTCTGTGGGTGTAAGTAAAAAAATCTGTACAAAAGACAGAGTACTCAGTAAGAACCAATCAGTTTTTAATATATTTATTATATATTTAATATTCATTTTAAATGGTTGACATGGGTTACTGTACTGTCGTCATTAGGCTAAGCTCAAGTTAAACTTCAATATTACTTGAAACAATAACTAACTGAACTATAAAAGTAATAATAAGAACTACTTAGTTCTTACAGTATATTGTAAAACATTTTAATGTTTCCTAAATCCCTACTGCTTGGGATCTGTCCTTGAATGTCTCATTACACGGGTACCTTAGGACTTATCAAAAAATTTACTTTTTATTTTTATCCTTAAAGTTAAACAATACTTAGCTATACCAAGGTCATCCAAATGTAGGCATCTTGATCAGTATGAAGTAAGTAAGCTAAACCAAAAACCAGAAATGTAATACTGTATAATATTACACAGTATTTATATAGTGTCGACATAATATGCAGCACTTTACATAGTCATGTCATTAGTTGTCCCTCAAAGGAGCTCACAATCTAATGTCCCTTCCATAGTTATATGTCTTTAATACAGTCTAAGGTAACATTTTTGGGGAGGCCAATAAACCTAACAGCATGTTTTTAGAGAGTGGGAGGAAATCAGGGTACCCAGAGGAAACCCATGCAAACATGGGGAGAGCCTGCAAACTTCATGCAGATAGTGTCCTGGCCGAGATTAAAACCCAGACCTAGCGCTGTACCTAGTGTGGACCTCTGAGCCACTGTGCTGCCTAGCATACTGGTTCTTAGATATGGTGGCTGCATTTGTTTCTGTTACGTACTAGTAATGCACTTCCTGTCTTAGGATGACAATACTTACTTACCATACCAAATCTAAAGAGGAGAAGCATTGTCACCATCAACTACTCTCTGATTTTTGCTGAAAACACTCCTTTAGTACATATAAGAAATTGGGTCTTTTGTAGTTGACAGATAGTTGTAAAAGCTGATAACATTGTTTGAGATTTTATTTCAGTGCACAGGCTGAAGTTGCAAGAATACTGAATTTCCATCAGGGTCAACAAGTATTTTCAGAAAATGCACTTAGACTGAAAACTAATACAGCCACCAAATCTAAGTACCTACAAGGCACAATGAATTACCTTTTTTATTGGGTTAAGATATTCCTATAGTATATTCTGTTTTTTTAAAAAGCTTCTTTTGGCTCATTTTTATATCTCTGTCAATTGGAAACATTTTTTTATTTCTGGTAGAAAAAATTGTAGGAAGAGACCATGGTATTTTGCTTGGCAGCTGGCGATCATTTTTTTTAATATTCTCCAAAGTTGTAAAAAAAAAGGTTTTTCTCTACTTAAAATAACAATGAGATTTGGTAAAGCTGACATGTGCCTATTAATTCACGTGAAATCTATTTTATTTCTTGGTCAATTTGTACCATCTTGCTTGTGCCTCCTGTTATGTACAGTGCAATGGTTTGGATACAAAAAAGATAATAAAATCATAGGCTTTAGTGGTACAAATAAAAAATTCACACTTCATGCTAATCATCCCAGTGCGTTAAATCCTGTATCATGTTACCTTGAAACTGGGTTAAATGGCAGAATAATTATGTTATTTCAAGGCCGAGATAAAGGAACTTTTTTCAGTTGGTGAATGTTACAGCTTTTTTGGTTATAATTGCACATGTCTCCCGACCTAAATGTGTAAGTAATGGAGGAGAAGAGAGGTACAATGTCTTACTTCTAGATAAATCAGACAGCAGATGTCACTGTGAGAATGTAAAGTCTATTCTTTTGCCTCGCTGAATTCATCTGTTTTACATACAAATGAAAACTGCAAAGACAAACTAATAATAATAATGATATCAAAATAAAACAGAATTTGTCTCTATGATATCAGTCTAGCTGCATCTTCCTTGAACTTTCCCCAGACTTGCCATCTGGAGTGTGTGGGTGGATAGCGCCTGGGTTTTGTTGATAGGAAAAGATGCTGCAGGCATTGTAGGAGGGTCCCATTGTGTCAAAGAGCCTAACATGAGTATTAGATTGGAAATGCAACTGTCCAGTACTGGGATAATTATCAGTTTCATTTTAGTAATGGTGTCCCACTTTTATGCCATGATATTGGACATCTGGTGATGATAAATAAGGACAAAAATATATATAAACATAATAATATTTATCTATAGTAAATGACCATTCATCCACAATAAAAAAGCTGGAAATCTTTGAAAAATACACTATGCTAATGTAAGTCAACACAACATTTTTTATGTATTAAAATGGTAATAAAAGTTCTTACATACCAACCATAGACATATAGATTTTCAATTAATATATCACAAATTTAATAATTGATGGGAAATACATGAGTTATATAAAATTGTATCAGCAAGAAGTCAACAGTTAGATATCCCTGTAATTTGGTAGCCCACAAGGAAAAAATGGTTATAAAAAAAGAAAATAATAAAAGAAAGAATTATTGTGGTATTAAGATGTCTTAGGTGGTGATGGTGGGCGTTGTATGGAGTACAGTTCCATTCATCTAATTTTGTCCAAGCACTGTGAGCAATGCTGCCATTAGGCCGGGAGAGAATTATACTCATGCTGAAGAGGGGTGTATTATCAATAAAGGCTAGGAAATACATATTATCTGTAAAGAAATTCTAGGGGTTACATAGATAATTAAACTGGTCTTGTTTATCTTGTAGCTCATCCGGGAGGAACTCAATCCGCATAAAAATGAAAAAGCTCCGGGACCTAATCTTTAGTAAGGATTAGGTTTTCAAATGACTATGGATAACTGGTCATTTTGGAACCCACATTTTTGGATAATAGTGCAACCTCTGGCATTTTTATAACAATGCTATGCCTAAATGCAACGCATGTTAATGTGTGTATTCACGACTGAACTTGTTCTTACACTACATTACTCTAAACTTTACTTTGGTAATAATACCGCAATGCCCTGAAAGAAACTTCTCCTTAGTAGAGAAAAAAGATGAAAAAAAACAAAAGAAGATGAGAAAAAAACATGATAATGACTTTTAATAATAAAGTATTCATCAAATTTTGGCGTTCCGAGCAGGAAAATCCATTTCCGAGAAATAAACGAAAACATGAGCTATTAAGAGGTTTTCAGGTACAAGTAAAACAGAAGTACCCATACCAAAAACTGCTAAATTAGTTTATACTGGCCAGTGTATTGGTCTGTGCATAACAATTTACAGCATACATTATATCCAATTTTGGTGTTCCAAGCAGGAAAATCCATTTTTTTAGAAGTAAACAAATAACATAGGCTATTAAAAGGTTTTTAAGTACCAGTAAAACAGAAATAGCCATACCAACATGTGTGAAAATAGGTAATACTGGCTAGTGTTATGGCCTGTGCTTCATGGTTTACAGCATACATTATTTATGGTGTTTAAAATACCCTCAAGAGGAGTAATTCTTTTTCTAGGGTTTTGTTGAATCCTAAGGTGCCTCAATAGGTGGCTAGGGGTTCCTTGAGCAAATTTGTGACTCTTGTTTAACAGATATCAATAATCTTTTTGAATGTCTGTAAGGGTGGCATTCTTTCGACTGGCCAGTCATGTAGAAGGCATTCCTCCTACTGACCACCATGCAAATAAATTGTGAGCTGTGGATACAGTAATAAAAGTTGGGGTTCCCTGAAGACCTGAAAGGTATTGCAATGGGTTCCCCCAAGGTAAAAAGATTGAGAAACACTGCTCTAGACCAAAAAAAAGCAGGAATATATTTAGCATGAAGTTAAAGCATACCTATACTCAGAATTTTAACTTTACATAAAGGGTAGAGAACCCTTTTGGGTAGAGTAAAAATTCAGTTTTTTTTTAGGTACAACACCCTTTTTTTTAAAAAAAAAAAGGTGCAGCACTGCCCCCTAATTCTCAGCTGCCTAGACAGTCGAGAATGAATGGGAGCGCAAAGCCTCCCGGGATACACTCGTCAGGCATTCCGGGAGGCTCTTGGGCGCTCCTTCTACGCATGCCTGAGCATCACGCATGCGCAGTGAGATCGGCAAATTTGTTTTTCATCCTACGTCACCCAATCTCGCGCCTGGGTCGGGTGGCGTAGGATGAAGAACCAGGAAGAGAAGACGAAGATGGCGGCTCCCATTAGAGACGAATGTTGGGACGACGCAGGACCAGATGCCGGACACCCCCAAAATGATTGGTCTACCCTGCAGGATTGAAGGTGTGTTTTTGTTTTTTTGAGTATAGTTCCTCTTTAATTCTCCATTTATTTAATGCCCAACTCTAGTTTGTGCTAATAAAAATATAAATCCCCAGAATCACCAAATAAGGATCCCTCTTCAATTTCGGGATCAACTGTTCTAAGTAGGAAAGCCCTTATGGTCTCTCTCCTATCAGCCCTTCAGAAGGATTTATGTCAATCTTCTTCTTTTAAATGACTTGAGGGAGACATTAAATATTTAGGTACAGTAGTATTGCCCATCGATTTGTCTCAGGTGTTTTCTTTAAATTTACAAATTGACTGTATTGTCTATGATACAATGGAGTTTGGGTGTGATTATGTGATTTAGGCATACATACATTGTTAAAATGAATATACTTACATAGGTTTTATACCTTCTACCGACTTTACCAGTAAAGGCCCTAAATCTTATTCCGGAACTTTTACACTAATATCCTAAATACTATTTGGCATAACAAACTCCTCTGTCTGAATCAGGAGCTGCACTTTTGTTCTAAATTAGTTGAGGACTTGGGGATACCTGATATTTTTCTTTACTACATACCTTCGCACCTGGTTAAGGTTGTAGATGGTGTCCTCATTCTGAACATAAACAGTAGCTGTCGGTATAATACAGTAGGGGTTTAATAATTCAGGCTCATTGTGTACAGACAGTTGAGTGTACAGTTCAGTCATTTACTCTCCTTTCTACAATGTATGTTTAATGCTATCCTTTTCCCAACCATACACCCCCACCATACACACCATGTATCCCCTTCCTGCTGGCTTTTGTTTAATCATAAGTCCTTCATCAGTAGTGGACTCCAGGAGCTGGGCTATGAGTAATTAGATCCCCTTTTGCTCTGGTTCTAAAGGGTTAACAATATCATGCATGTGGAGGATCTTATTTCCAGCTTCAGAGGCACTAGGGCCAAGTTCTGCGAGACTTGGCTGGATGCAGTTTATGGATTCTCCAAAATAGAGGCAAATAGAGGTGACACCGGGACCTATATTAGGGTAAAATTGCTACTCTTGTATGGTTGCTGGATTTAGAGACATTGGCCCTGATTTATTAAAGCTCTCCAAGGCTGGAGAGGATACACTTTATTCAGTAAAGCTGGATGATCCATCAAACCTGGAATTGTTAAAGTCATTTGCTATTTGTTAGCAAATGTTTTCAATCCTGGACCAGATCCATTCCAGGTTTGCTGGATCACCCAGCTCCACTGATGAAAGTGTATCCACTAAAACCTTAGAGATCTTTAATAAATCATGCCCAATAGATCCCTGTCTCTTGGCATGTCTTCCTTTTTAGTCTTTCAAATTTGACTTCCACTTTCCCCTAACTCCTTTTTCTTTTGTTTGTCTTTTGCTTTTTGGACTATATTTTCAGTTCCCTTTTCTGGTCCTTTTCTCTTATAGAAATAGGTTACAATTCTCATAGTATTATTCAGTAATTGCATTCTTGGGAGGTGGGAATCTATATTCATGCCTTGCAATTTGAATGTTATAAATTTCACAGACAATGTGTATAGTTTTCTTAAGTATGACTTTTTGCATTGTTTTGCATTTTTTGGTCTATTCTTATTGTGTTTTACTGTATAGCCAGCATTTATTTGTTATTGTTGTTTCCCTTTTTCTAAATAAGGAATAGTAAAGTAAACAGAATCAACAAATCCATTTCCTATTAATCCGGAGCATCAATGCGCCAGCACCCACTCCAGATTGATTTGCCAGATGTAGGAAAAAGAAGAAGGATATATGACATCACTGGATTAAAGACACCTGACCACAGGCAGGTATAGGCATTTTAATTTTGCAATGAGTGCCAGGGATGCTCCAAGGTGGTTGAGGGTTATGTCAGAAAGGTAAATCCTGAGCCCAGAGTTAGGATTTCATTTACACAAACATCTTTCTAACAGAAACAAAATCTACATCTTGAAAGAATGAAGATCACATTGCAAAAACACATCAGTATCTATTTAATGAAAAGTTTTCACCCATGATTTATTCAAATATTACACCAAACATTATATTTTTTTACATTGGATTTAATTAGAAAATGTATAAATCAACTTTACCTCATGATTCATACATTTTCTAATCTAATTATTCTAAATCTAATGTGAAAAATGTGTGACTTTTGATTAAATGTTGAGTAAATCTTAAATGAAAACCTTTATAACTAGACTCCATTGTTTTTAGTAAAGCTAGAACTTTCGGTTTGTATTGATAACAAATACATCACATTTTTAGGTGCATCCCAGCTATATTTAGGATTAGTTTAGGATGTTTCTTAATTTTAGAGTTACCTACCATGTGAACTAAATTTACCTCCTGCTGCGTCAAACTGCGTCAAGCTACGTTGTGTTTCCACTGGCTTAAATAGGATAAAGAAAGTTGTGGGGCATACATTAGCCTATTGGCACACTTTAGATACTCTTTTTGTTTTTCGTTTTTCTCTCCCATTAGGAAGATTTCCCTAACTTTCTAGCCTGGTGAGGGGACTCTTACCCTTAGGAAATACAGACAAAAAGTAAATAAAATTCTGACCTCTAATCATTACCAGATATGAAAACTAACATAAAATACTGTTTCCTGGATTTCCACATTAAAATTGGGAATAGTGAAGATCAGAGGACCTCCTTGATTCACATACCTAGCCAGACAATCTTTTTACCATCTCAGTACTCTGACCTCAAACTTGGCTAATTACTATTTCTGCTCCCGCAAATTAGGCAAAGAATTCTCTACGCTTTCATAAATATTTAATAGATATTTGCTCAAAGCAGAGAACTTTTTTATAAATTAATAAATGTATGACAAGAATGTTTTCTCCCCTCTAACAACATTCTGACAAAAAATATAACAAAAGATATGATCTTACAGGCCATCACTGATTAAATAATTTATTAGAATACCATTATATAAAACTGTGCTTCATTGCTCTAGTTGTGTTGAGTTTAAACTGAAGTCTATTATTTAGATAAATATTTTTAATGGTCTGCTTCTGTAAGGTTTCAATGAATCATCCCCAGAGGGCTTACTGCTTTTAGAGCATATGGCTAGCAAAAAACAAGGTCATTTTTGTTCTGCCATTTATCCTGTTAATATAGAAGGAGTTATAGGCTTAGATGAGTATTAGTATATGGATTTACTGCACATTTGAAAGAGATCAAGTGCTTCATGGTACTGGTAATTAGACATAGTGGGGTTGATTTACTAAAGAAGTTTTATCACTCTGCAAAGGATGATATTATATGATGCTTAGCTTGGTGAACGGGGTAAAAATTCACATTGGAATGATAACCCAATCACATGCAAAGAATTGAAAGAAAGTATGATTTTTTTTTACACATGACTGGATTGCTGAAACTGGATTGGCGAACACTTTAAAATAACTTGCAGGTCATCAGGGAACCCCGGTTATAATTACTATAACAACAGCTCACAGTACACTAGTGTGGTGGTCAGTGGGAACAATTCCTTTGACATTGGGCCTGATTTATTAAAACTCTTCAACGCTGGAGAGGATACAATTCCATTAGTGAAACTAGGTAATCCAGAAAACCTGGAATGTATATATTTAAAGTCATTTGCTTTTTGCTAGCAAATGTTTTGAATCCTGGACCAGATCCATTCCAGGTTTGCTGGATCACCTTGCTTCACTGATGGAATTGTATCCTCCCCAGCCTTGGAGAGCTTTAATAAATCAGGGCCATTGCTGGATTTTGGGGAGAATGTCATCCTTACAGACAGCAAAAAATATCATTGGGATAAGTTAAAGTGATCTGAGAGACACAAACTGCTCATTGCTAAACATTGTTTATTGTTTTCACAGACCCTGTTTGAGAAACACTGCTCTAGTATAATCACCTCCAGATTGTGGCTTGGCGTAAAAAACACAACTGAAAATGGCCACACTCGGGGTAGTTAAAAAAATTTAAAAAAAGACTTGCAGGAGCGTGGGGGGAATTTATTATTAAATTTATTAAATACTGAACAAATTTTGGTGAGTTATGCCTAACAATTACAGGTCTACAATGTAAAATAAATTTTCACAAAATGTACCGCCCAGGAGGTTAACCCCCCTTAGTATTGTATTTGATTTCAGTCAGTTTGCAAAATAATAAAGATTTTGTCCAATAAGGACAGAGTGTCGGTAGTACCAGTCCTTTTGTGGCTGGCTGATGACATTCCGTCCTTCCCACTTTCCACCAACGTTAGAAGTATGTACTCTGCTGCTTTCTGACAGCATTTTCCAACCCCTTATATTTGTTTCTTTTTTCCCTACCAATAATACAATCCTTCACTTTACAGACTTTTTATCGTACTCCCATGGGAATAATCTAGAAAGGTATGTTCCTTACCTATATAATCCACTTCCAAGCACATTATTTATACACTTATACTGGTGCACATAATGAGTTAGTATTTTTTTTATTTCTTTAGGTCCTGAACAATTATACTTATAAAAGCTGAATGAGAGATTTTGAAACTAAAAACTTGTACGATAAAACTTAGAAAGTAAGTTTTTGCTTACATTACATATTTATGTATATAGTTTGAATTCCTATCACTTTTTATCCCCATGTTAACCGATAACATTAATACTATCTAGGTTCTCCCATAGTTGTATGGAAGAGCCGTACATGAGAGTGCTAAAAGGAATAGTTACCAATAATAACACCTCCACACAATTCCACTACTGTAATTTCAGAATTGGAGCCAACCTTAAAGTAAGTTTTACCTCTCATATCATGATCCCTTTAAATCATTATGTCAATATAGATTATATTTTAACCCATTATTTCCTTGATTTAGACTCTATATTACCAACCTTATGCCATTCCAAGATTTGAACATCTTGTTTAATAAGTTTACCCATTCACCTTCTCTGTGTTTTCCAATCATTACTTATAATACAAAGTAAGTTTAAGTTTATTTCTTTATTAATCATGTATACATATTTACACAAACATTCTATTATTTTCATAAAAAATATCTTTACATGTGACCTGATAAATTGTTCTGAACTGTATATTTTGTTATTGTTTTGTTGGTTATAACAGCTCTGGTCTCAAAATCCCCTGAAGAAGCCTCTTGGGTTAAACGTGTTGGGAATCGAGACAATATTCACAAAAATTACCAAAATTACAAAAATTAGTTATTGTGACATGTAAAACACAGAATTATGTATTACCAACTAGCATAGGAGGTACTATGTTAGTTGAGGAACTCACATAGTTGGACTTTGTTTATTCAAGGTATAATATGCTTTGAAAACAAATACAATTGTTTGATAATTATTATTGCCTACAAAGGCCTGTTCATTCCTCTCCCTCTTCCTATATGATATAGTTAAACCTCACAGGCTAGGCAACTATCTCTTTATGGTTAATAAGCTCAGTCCCTTCCTTTGGTTAACCATTTATTTTGTATTCTGTAAAAGTGTATAAAAAGCAAAAAATAAATATTTGTTTTATCATTATCAGTTTAGAATTATAATTTGTTTTGCAGTTTCTGTTTCATCAGAGATTTTTGAGACAGAACAAGAAGTAAACAAAACTCTTGAAACTCTTGAAATCTCTTCAGAGGGAGAGAAAGAGAAAAAAGATTCCATCTTAGTTGTCACCAGAACATATGTCCCTACACAAGGGTCTGTCTTCACCTCTTTCTGTAACTATTATAAATTTAGATTTTTTTGTATTATTTAAAAGTTCTATATTTTTAATTTCCTTCATTTTGTAACAAATGTCAATGGGAGCAAGAACTTGGGCTTTGCGTGCAATTTAAAAGTCCCTTGGGTTTTAGACCTTCTACATTATATTATGAGAATCTTTGTCAAAATTTTATAGACTTTGATAAAAAGAGTAATTTATATTTTGTCAGTTCATCCAATTTTTATATTCAGTTTTTATGTTCAGAACTAAAAATAAAACAAAATGGTAAAAAGTAATACATTTTCTTTAATTGGGTACTTTAGTACAGTGCTTTCAAAGAGAAGAAAAAAAGGATGAGCAGGAAAGACCATATTAAAAAACTACTGGATCCACACAAACAGGACTGTATAATAAGATGTGGTTTAATAAAAGATAATAGATTATGTAGATAAGGTAGTAACATTCAGGTTGCTAACAAGAAGCAACCTACATTAAAGGTTATTTGTAATGATTTTATTGATATAAATTATAACAGGTATAGAAATCCTCAGCTCATAAATATATAAAAACATAAATAAAAAATGAAAATGAAAATTAAATTAAATCCAAAAAACAAACTTTTTTTTACAGTTTTGTGCTAATCTGTGTGTAGATGCGTGCATACATGCTAATATTAGCTGAAATTATATTAAGCAGAAATAGTCACTTTGTATTTGGCTAAGACAAGAAATCATTATGCTATCTTTAGGTTAAATATATTCGTTACTCATAAAAAATTTTTGTCATAACATATCTTGCAGGATAATGAGTTTCTGGCACTCATACTCTTTAATTAAAAGAATTCTTTAAAATGCTCTTTTATTTTGCATACTGCTAATTTCATCTCACCAGCACTGGGCACAAAAATCATGTTTTTAAAAATACTCTTACTAATTTTAGAAAGCAATATGAAAGACAATTTTTAGATGTGCCATCACTTTTAAAGAAAAATTTGCCCAGGACTCTTCTTCTTCTTGACTTCTGCAAACTCCTTGTGAACTACAATGGAACCATTTTTCTGCTGCTGTATATCCAGACTTCCTTCCTTGATGGCAGCTAAATCATTTTTTTTACCTTGGTAAAAGGAATACATGTGGTCTGGTGGCCATGATTCTGTAATATGTCTGTTATGCAAATTCAATCATTGACAATAAGGAGGATGTGAATGTATATAAAATTTATAAAGCCACAAGTATAGTGAAAATTTACTCAAACTATTTATTCTGTTTTAAAATGACTAACTCAGTTTTTTGCGTTCTTTACTTCTGTTCCTGGAGGCGCCTTGGCCTTGCACCTGGTCAAGTGAAACCAGATAAGAAGACCATAGAAACTGCCAGCAGATAAGGAGACCATGGAAACTTTACCCCCCCAAGAACACCAATTAAACGTGGAATGTACAGTGGCAGGAAAAAGCAAAACAACATCTCGCTTTTTCTCCAGGCAAATTAAAGAAGAGACCAGCCTAGAATTGGATCTGAAGTAGATAAAATATAGACTTTGGCTAAAGTTTTCAGAGACTCTCATAGACAGAGGAAGGGACAGTCCCAACCTCTATTGCCTTGTCTGTTGTGAGTTTCCCACGCGTGAATAAAACCTTGATTCTTTTACTATACCTCAGAAGTTGTCATGAATAACTGTCAACTTACCATTGACAAGGACCAAGGGGATGTCATTACTGTTTAAAACCCTTAAAATGAAAGGCTCCAGTTTACCTTTGAATTACAAAAAACACTCCATTTATAACAATATTCTTTATATTCCAATATTCAAGGCTGCTACCATTCAACTTATATATTTACATGCACTGCTTAGCTGTGCCATAGCTTGCCATAGGTTAGTTCTTCATTGGGCTTGCATAGCCCAAGATGCCTCCAAATGCATCTACTGGATAAGAGTGCAGATAGAAATTATTATTGGAAACGTTCCATAAATCACTGTGCATTTACACCTCAGCCACCTAAAGCTAAGTCATTCACAGCTAGGGTGATTCTACATAAGACATCTGTATAATTCCTTGATAAAAAAGACCTCTGTGGCCTCAAAATAAATGTATAATGTATGGAACTCTGCTAAAGATCTCTAAGCTAGAACCAGGTTGTGCTGACTGTTGATTTATTGTAGAATTCTTTACTGGAAATGCCACAGAAGCCTGCCTTTTTGAGCTGCAAACAAATGATCAAAATCCGACACTTAAGAACTTCTGATGGATACATGTATGGATACCTCTATCAAGAATGAGTGACAACAAAAAATAAATTCTTGCTTGACATTGCACATCTGGCAATCCTTGAAGCACCTACAGGTAAGAAGTGACCCTGATGGTATGTCAACCAGATGTACTTTTGCCTAATATAGAGTACAACATATAATCATTTAGATTCCTTCTACTATCAATAGGAATGTAGTGAACAGGACACATAGTAGGGCCATCCTTGAAAGTTTATATGAGGCCAAAACATAATAGGTGGTTATCAGTTTTTTTCTTCTTTGCACTCTTTCTTTGCATCAGATATACTGTATATATCCCTTAATTTGTTGTTCCAAAGACAGAGCAGGAAGTAGAGGAAATTCTACTTTCCAAAGGGATATAGTAACCCCTTAGACATTTGTCATCAGAACACGTCCCTTCTGGTAGTTTTCACTGCACCTCTTTCTCTCCTGGAGGCAATGGTGGCCAAGACCAACAATAAGGGTAAATCCAGACAGCAAAAAAAACTTAAAGGGGGTTTTTACAATTCCTCACTATAGGAACTCCACAAAATTAAACATAAATTGGATACTTTGTAAAATGTCTATGGCAGATCATGCCTTCCACATATTTCTCATATTATTATTAAAACCTTTGCAGGCATTTATGGAAATTAATTTAATATAGTGATTTAAATAACGTTGTTCTATGGTGCCATCCAATTTGGTTACTTTTTGGGTAACCAGGCTTTGCATAACCAGTCTAGAATCATTTTGGTATTTAACAGTGTGAATCTTTGTTCTATTAAAGTAAAGTAAAACAAAAAAAAGAAAGGAAATTGATTTATATTATATAGTATGCTATTTCTTTTGCACACCTATCGTAGGTTGCTATGCTTTCATTTTACTAAAAAAAGTATGTTTTATCTTGATTAAAATCTTTGATTTTAATTTTCTAAAAGTTCCATGAAACATTAAAAGGATTTGGCTAGCTCCCATATTGATTTAAAAACTGGATGGGATTAGCCATTGCCTATATTATGCTGATGTCCGGGATTTAGAGTAGATCTGTTAAATACTCATAAAAGGTTGTTAAGGCAACGAAGCAATTACAGCACTTTCTCAGCTTGTTTTGTGTAAATGAAAAGATGGTGTGGTTCATTAGACTGCCTGCTGTTTCAAGCTGGGTTTGTCTCTCTACAAATAAGGTTTTAACAGAGAGATAGGCAACATTTACAGATGGTATCCTATGTACAATTTTTAATACAATTCTCCAGTCAACAACCTTTACAAATAATAATGAAAAAGACAGCTAATGCTGTGTGCTAGTGTAAGTCATTCTTGTTAAAGACAAACAATCTCCCGATTCTCTATACTTTTCCCCTAATGTGTTGGAGTCCAGATGTGAAGGGGGCACCAAGTTAAACAGTTGGGATTTGCATGCAACATTAGTTACTTATATGTTTCATTCCATACATTCTTCTGCTTAAAAAATGAGGACTTAACAGTTACTGGAAAAACAGAATAAACTTCTTCTTGAGCAATAAATTTCAGGATTCAGTGGTTCTATTTAATTTGATGTAACTTTTTGTCTTCATAATATGGCTCTATTCCTTCCATTATAATCGAGCAACAGATGTCCTGGTTTCTGGGAGACAGTTCTGGGACAGTTGGGGGAATGAGAACTGTATATGTGTGCCGGAGACTCTCAGACCAGCTTTGTGATTGCTTGACAAAGTTCCCATGTTCCAAGGGGTTCTCTGAGTTCCCCCAGGGATTCTCCCACTGGGGTGTTAAAAAGACTCTGAAAGATTACAGTAAATTTAAATAAAGGAAAAACATTATGTGTGTAGATGTGTTTTTCTGATAGCTGTTGTTGTTGACAAATACAACAGATCTCCAGATTGATGTTGAACATGCTGGTTTAGTTATATCGTAGGAAAATGTCTCACTTTACAATCTAACATTTACATGCTAGATTGGGTAATACATAATGGAGGTAAAATAGACACAAATCACATGATCAACAAGTGTTTAGGGTAATGGAATTGGCAGCAAAGCATCATTCTACAGCCAAAGAGTGTAAATTTCTGTACAAACACTAATCAATTACTAAACGAGATATTGCATTCATGGATACCAAATCTTCTCAAATTCCCTTTTGTTTATCATTGGCCGAAAAGTCTCTTGTAGGGAGGAAATTCTATACAGTAACATATGCATTAACCTAACATTTTTGCTATTTAAATTAGTTATCCTATGAGATGTTGTGATCCACTACTCAAAAAACAAAAAAAAACAAAAATCAACCTTAGAGACTCCCACAGAATAGGCCAAACCTGCATGTGCATTTTGTGAGTAAACAGGTAAGTTTGTTTTATTGTAGAAGAGACATGTTCTGCAATAAAAATCCTGCCTTCTCAAAGTTTTTAATTATTATCATTATTATTATTAATATTATTAATAATAAGATTATTAATGATAATAAGAATATTAAAAAAACAGGATTTATATAGCGCCAACATATTATGCAGCGCTGTACATTAAAAAGGGGTTGCAAATGATAGACAGATACAGACAGTGACACAAGAGGAGGAAAGGACCCTGCCCAGAAGAGATTACAATCTAGGAGGTGGGGAAGCAGCACACAATAGGAGGGGGATATGGAATGGTGGGTAAGTATTGAGGGTTTAAGAGACAGAAGAAGATGGGTAGGCAAGTTTGAAAAGATGGGTCTTGTGGAACTATATCTGGAAAACATATGACTTTCTGAGCTCCCTGCAACTTCTTTCCCTCACCTCTATCAACGAACTGAACTATCTGACAATTCAAAGTCCTAAAAATTGACTCCTAAGTCATAAAACTTTTGACAATGGTGTCTTGAAATCAAATGATGCATAAATACAAGGCTTCTGTTATCCCCAACCTAACAAAAGTCTTAAATGATCAAAAATATACTCCAAGCAGTGATTGTCACTATTCCAAAGCTCGGTAAAGACCCTTCCTCAAGCTACCTACAGATTAATTCATTTAAAATTTATTAAGCTCATTAGAACACATTCTTTGCAGCGCATTGTTGTGCAGTGAAAGTGTTCTTAGCTGCTTTGGGGAGTTTTGCAAAAAGTACAAAATTTGGCCTATTATAATTTATATTTTTATCCACCATGTTCTATTTTCATCCACGTCATTTGAAGTACATTGCATGTCTCATTTGTCAAATAATACAACCTTCTGTTTTTTTTTGTTTTCTCAGTTTAGGTCCTCTTTAATTTGATTCCACTATAATGCAATATTTAACTATTCTAGCCATGCTAAATGAATGTAATACATTTGGCTGTACATCCTCACATATTTACTCCAAAAAATTAAGTTCTCCCCAACAGACATTATAATACTTCCCAAAATTAATATGTGGGAAAGGATCATAAATAATAAACTTCATGGTTTAAAGGGTGATCAAAGCGTCATACTTTGACTCTGCAAAAATATTATATCTCCCAAACAAACACTATAGACTCCCCCAAATTTACCACCACCAATAAAATTCCCTATCAATACTTCCTTTAACATAGACCTAAATATTTCTCATCTATCTATCTGTATATATGCCCTTCTTCCACCAATCACCAGTGTGATCACATACTGATGTACTGATGTACATGGAGATTCTACCACAAACACCAATACAACTGGGTCATTTAAATTGACCACAAATATATTGGTGGCAATAATGGTCAATGCTACATTTTAGTGGTCATTTTGGAATCCATTTACATTACATGGTATGGGGATTTTAAACAAAGTCGTGGAAACAAACATGAACCACTGCAGTAATGGCTATTACCAATGTAATTGGGACATGCATATTATTATTATTTTTATTAAACATTATTTATATTTATATTATTTGCTTGGTCACCCAGCATCACTGATGAAAGCGAGTTTTAATAAATCAGGCCAATTGTCTCAGAGGAGACAAACCAGATATGTTTGTAGCACAGGATATGTCCAAGAATGGAATCAACGGCCATGACCACACCAGGACACACTGACCAACATTATATTGGGAGCATTGATCCACTTCCATTGTATTTACACTTGTTCACTATGTTGTTTCAAATTGCTTTCTATATAAAAATTTTTGTAATGGTTCTATTTTATCCAGGTCATGGTACTACTACCCAATAGTAGTGCCATTCGACTACATTTATTCTGTTTGTTGTGCACATAAATGTAATTGTCACAAACTACTCCTAGGTACATTTCCTATGCCATTTACTTATTTTTAACTTCCCCAGCGGTAACCCTGAGTATGACTCGGTAGAAAAGAGATGCTGGAAGCCGTAAACCCGAGTCACACTCAGGGTAGGTAAACCAATGTAAAACAAAGTATATAAAGCGCTTACCTGATCCGCTGGCATCCTCCTTCGTGATCCCCGTCTTCTCTCTGCCTCCTACCGGCATCCTCTGCACCCGATGAATTACTGGAGGAGTTCCCGGTGACGTCGGTGCATGCGAACGTTCCGTTTGGGGCGCGGCGGGAAATTCAGATCTATTTGTATTGCATTCAATACAAAATACCTGTACTGAATGCAATACAGTGGATTCATATATGTAAAAGCAGTACATTGTATTCATGATTTATTTTACAGTATAATATAATGGTATGAGTAAAATATTTATTTTTTTAAATTAAAAAAAAAATTAAAAAATAGTTTTTTTGGATTTATTTATTTATTTTGATATGATTTTGTGTTTCAAACTTTATTATATTCATACTAATAAAATATACTGTAAAATAAATTTCCATTAAAAAACGCTTTTAGACATATAAAACCGGACAGAAATGAACCCAGGAGGTTAATGTCCTCACGAGTTTGCTCTTACCTTAACAAAATACTACTTATGTGCAGAGAAAGGTCTGCAGACACTTTGTATCTTTGTATAATTTGCCATAATCATCATCAGCAGAGATGTAATTGTCAGTTGTTTACAATACGTTCTCTGGAACACCTGGTTCTTAGTTGTGGTATGTTACATGTAGCTGAATTCTATTTTCTCTGCATGTGTCGCTCTATAAACGTCACAATTAGGAACATCTCACATCTCTAACAATTAGCATTCAGAATGTAATATCAACCCTGATCCACCGCAGACACGAGACATGTCTCTGGCAGCAGCATCACCATGTTAATGTTAATTAAAGGCTAAGGCTGATAAATGGGGCTGGGTTTTCGCCAACCATCTTACATATTTATGTTCCTCCTGTAATTATGAGATTGCCTTAAGATTTTGGACAGCTTGAAGCCAAGTTTTTAACTTGCCAATAGAGTTTAGACATTATGGTAAATCAAAATGAGCAAATGTTTATGATTTGCGTTTTATGTGAGTAGATCTTGTATTTGGTGCTTAATCCAAGTTTTAAAATATGTAGATGCTTATGGATGGGTTTGGTTAGGTTGGCAAATATTTATATGCTTGTAGGCAATTTAAAGTTCCTGGCATCAGCATAAAAAAAAATATCACCAAGGTTTTGGAACGTTTTGCTATATAAATTATTTTTATCCTTTTGTAGGTCTACATATCAGGAGAGAAGTAAATATATTTAACAAGATTTAATTTGGTCCAGTTTTTCACACACACACACACACACACACACACACACACACACACAAACATATATTTGCTTCTACTACAAAAGCCCTGGTAAAGTCAAAACCCCCAAATGCATGAGCTGAAAATGTAACTTACTCCTGCTTTATCCCTAATTTAAAAAGCTAATAGTAATCTTACAAATTTGGAGCATAAATAAAAAGATTGAACTTGCACATAGCAGTAATAATGCAGGAATTCTCAGGTTTCAGAAAACAACCATTTATTCTCCTACAAAGTGAAAGCTTTTAAATGTATATTCATACTGTGTACCATTTATTATTATTTTGTGATGGCATTGGCAGCCATGATGCAGTAATGAAGAGCGAAGAGATGACTCTGGTAAAACAGGGCAAAGTCATAGGAAATTTTGTTGTAAAGCAATTAAACTGTAAACCAAGTAGTCTTGTCATACCCCCAAGACCTCACTACCTGTGTATTGTAATATATATTTATTAATATTATTATTATTAAACAGGATTTATATAGCGCCAACATATTACGCAGCGCTGTACATTAAATAGGGATTGCAAATGACAGACTAATACAGACAATGATACAAGAGGAGAGGACCCTGCCCCGAAGAGCTTACAATCTAGTAGGTGGGGGATTTTCACACGCAATAGGATGGGAGATATGTAGTGTTGGGAAGTAGTGATGGTTTCAAATGACAGAAGAAGACGGGTAGGCAATTTAAAAAAAAAAATGGATTTTAAGCGCTCTTTTAAGTGAGCAGAAAGTAGGAGCAAGCTGAATAGGACGAGGAAGACCATATATATAGTCTTTTTTTGGAGGAAAAAAGGTCCCAAAACTCACATCTTGTTAATCTTTCAGAGTCCAGAGTCCAGACACGAAAGCTTTAGAGTTGTAATAGAGTTGTCACAGGTCACGTAGCTCACGCTGCACATGATGACATTTCTCAAGCACTTAGGCTGCTTAGCCACTGTCCAGTATTGAAGCACGCATGCGCAGCCTGTATTCATTTTCACTGACAGCTGTTCTCCTGCACGGACTCTTCCAGAAATCTGTTCTGGTGCATTCAGTTAGATAAAAAGACCTGTATATATATATATATATATATATATATATATACATATATGTTCCCTGGAGAAACAAAAACTTCATGACAGCTCATAACTCCAATGACGTGAAACTTGCTTGTGCCTCTGCCATCACAGCTTCTCACTAAAAGAAAAAAACAGTTTTAGGAGTCGCAAAGACCTGATATTTGCACAGTTACATATGAAGATATTAGGCTGTCATATGCCCCACACTCATTTTCTATTGCATCTCGAAGGGGGCAAAGCCAGGAACTTCTCAGCACCCCCTCGTATATATATATATATATAGCTTTCCCATATTATAAAGTAAGTTTCTATTTGATGTTGTACTGACATACTGTATGTATTCAAGGGAGGAGCTCTGATAGCACATAAGAAAACTTAGTTTGCCTGAGTGGCTGTGCTTTGCAGAAAACATGCTGGCGTTGAAGTCTCTAAATCCTGTTCAGAAATATTTCTAATTTGGCATAGACTGACTCTTTCACTCCTATTGTAAATCAGCTGTCCTGATCCTGAAAGAATGTCGCCCTTTCTTTCAAATACAGGAATATCTAGGAATCTTGCCCTTTAGGAATTGTTCATCTATGTTTGGTCATTGTTTTGTTGAAGAGTTGTTTTGTCTCCCCAGTGTACATTTCTTTGCATTGCTCACTACACTGCACTGCATATACCAAGCTACTTCATTCCTTACTTTAAAAAGGTTGAAATAATACAAAATAAATATACGTATCTATCCTACTGTCACTTTCATAGTAATCATAATAACTTTAAAGCAGAACTAAAGTGCTACTTTTAGGAATCCATGATCAGAAAGTCATTATTGCAGAAAGGGACAAGGAGATGGTTCATCTGCAATAATCTCTCCTACCTGCCTGGTCACTCCGGGTTTCCTGGTTGCCAGAATAACTAGCATTCCTGGCTTCCTCTGCAATTTATCTACGTGCCAAAGCTCGCAAGGAGGAAGTAAAGAAAGAAAATGGTGGTGGGGAAAGGGGACAGGTGAGTAATGAAGGGTTTAGTTCTGAAGTTAAATAACATGTTCTAATTTTCTGATTCAAACATAATAATCGAGAAGACATAAAAAATTTTTTGGATTATTTGTTTTTGTTATCTTCGTCTTTTTAAAAATAGCCACTTTAATGTACCATAAGGGTACAAGGAGTCACTAACGTCAAAGCTCTGTAACTAGGTTGTTGGAGAAGCCTGAGTCACATCAACACTCCAAGTAACCACAGCAACCTTCCATAGCTTGTAGATGTCCGTCCATTAGTTACCTTTTTCAAATAAAATAATGTGTGGTGTGAATAGCAGGGATTATATGCAAGCAGCAGAACTTTCAGTAGAAGGCATTTCATCAATTTATTAATATAATCAAGTTTAGTGAAGTGGGAGATTGTGCCTTAGCAACCAAGAGACTGGATCCTATAATATGCCTGCAGCTTGAAGTACCTCAATCACACAGTAATAGAAATAAAACTAATACCAGAATTACTAGTGAGGTTAGGGGTGCTTTCCTAATTAAATATGATTTCAATGAGTTTGTTTTATATTATTTAATATTCCCACGACAACCAAACAAATAAATTAGGATTTGCAATACCTGTGTAGGAACTGCATGTTCCAAAATTGTTTTTTTAAAGAACTGTGTGTTTGCTTTTCTGATTCACATAACCCTGCTGTGCTGTATGGCTTATAAGAAAAAAAGAGGATGATGACAGATCCAGCAATGCAGCAGACTCACTTTGCCACCTCAGCCCTGCTCCTTTGATTGCTTTAAGATTTCCCAATGCTAATAATTCTCCCCCGTGACATCTTCATTTGCTGTAAGGGCACCAACATATTTCATCCTCCTGCTCATCACCTTGTAGAGTTTGTATGATCTTTGCAACCAAACAAGCTTGTGATACATCAGTGATTTGAAAAAGCTATACTAGCTTGATTAAAAAAAATATTTTTAAGGTTTTTTTTAAACATGCAATACTTCTCTTGCAGCTCATTAGTATACAACATAAAAGCAATAAATAAAACTTTAACTGGAAACTGTAAAAAATACTATTTTTTACACAATGGCTCCTGAAAAACCAGCCTAAGCAACAGTAATGTTGGGAGGCCTTATTGTTAGAACCTGGGAAACCTAAGAAATGCAAATCCCATAAGAATACACTTCTGTTAAGTGCTAGAATATCTTCTTCCTGCAAAAAGGCCCAGTGGTGTCACCTTAAACTATTTTTATAAACTAATTATATAAACAGTGCTCTAGGCCAGCGGTCTGCAAGAAGAATTTGGGGGTTCGTGGCTCTGGTCGTGGCACCCCCGAGCCGGGTCAGAAGAAGGACCCCGCCGGGGGGACGCACTGGCCAGAACTGCAGACCACGTCCCCGTGCAAATCCCTGGCTCAGGGAAATGGGCGGGCTGTGCTTAATTACACAACCCGCCCACTCTCCTATCGTAGGATCAGATCTGCGATGGCAGAGTGGGGGGGGGGGTAAGGGGTTATGGCATTATGACGTCACTATGGGGAGGTTCCTCACATTTGATTGAGAACCGGCTCCCCGCGCATGCGCGGTCAGGAGCTGGTAATTTTAGTGGTCTGCGGGACCAAAAAGGTTAGTGACCGATGCTCTAGGCAGTGTACAAAAGTGCTATTTTTGTGGCTGGAAACGATCTTTTGTGATATGGAAAGAGAGGAAGAGAATGACAGAGTGACACCCCACTGTGTTCTTCTTTATTGACTTTTACAGTGGTCGTTCGTTCATGGGGGACTGTCTCGGGCGAGAATCTGGCATGTGTTCAGTGGTCGTTCTCTGTTTGGTCTCCATTGGGCGACCACTGTATATGTATCAGATTCTGGCCTGACCATTCGTATCGGGTGAGAATCCTCTCACGTGTGTACAAGGCACTATGCATTTTTTCTTGTTTTTTTTAATAAACTTGTTTTCTTAAATTATTTTTAAGCAACTGCGATTTATAAAAGATTTTTTTTTTTTTAACTACGAACAATGTCTATTAATATAGGATGTCGTATGGTAAATCTGAGGATCCTGCTGTCTTAAGTTGAAGAAGAGAACACACAGAAAAGCTTTAAATTGATCTTCCTCAACCATCATGGAGGCTACATGTGTAATTGCTATTAAATGTGATTCCTTTTTTTCTCCCTATGGATTTTCACAACAAAACAACATATAACACACCAGGGAAGGTCGATTACCTGAACCCTTCTTCTACACACAACTATTTGTTTTCTACAAAATCATCAAAGGCTCTGTTCACTGAGCTATAAAAATCAAAATTTTCAATAACTATCGTTATTTTCAGCACCAACAGCCAAAAGAGATGAAAATAACAGTCACTTGGATGAACATAATGATTATTATGCCAAATACCATGTGTTATTATAGCTCAGTGAACTGATACTCAGGATTTTTGCATCCTTTAAGATGTTGTAGGTGCTACTGATTTGGTTCAGAGAGCTGAAGCAAAAACTCCACCACATAAAATGTCAAAAAAACTCAGTTTTTTAATCTAGCAAACTGTGAAACTTCTGGATAATTTTACCGATTTTTTTCTTTTATGATAGATAAATCAGGAAGAAGACATCCTCTTTTTATTGGTATATCTTTGTACGTTAAAGCACATATTTAATATCAAGATTCTGAAATAGATTTTTTGAGTAGGTCATCATTCATATAGCATATATTATCAATTTTCATAGCAAACCCAGAATTCTAAGAATTATGGCTATGCTTGCTGTACTGCCAGAGCTTGGATTTTCTCTTTTCTCTTGGCTGTAGTTAGCAGAGTTATTCGTAGCATACCTTTTAATAACGCTGTTTGATTCAGTTCTGTACAAATGAGTAAATCTGCATTTACTTTTCCAACTGCAGAATTAGATTTCAATTCAAGCTTGGGTTTTTTGTAAAAACTGCTTAAAGGGGAACTAAACTCATTTGTCTGCGCTCTGGAGAAGGTGCTGCCATCTTCACCCAATCTTCTTCCTGGATTTGGGTCTTCGTCAATCTTAATTGGCTGGGCCAGGATGACGTAAATCATGCATGAGTTCATTCAGTCCTGGAAGCTGCAGGGAAAGCCAGGATACATCGCGTGAACATTTTGACAGAAGAAGACAACCATGAGGCAGGTAAGTACATTTTATTGCAGAGGAGATATGGCCTGTCTATATCTGAAATAAATACCTGCCTGATCACTGAGTTTTAAAGCAAAACTTTAGTCTTACTTTAATAAGGGTCTTTGTACTCTTACATGGGTCTCAGCTGTTGTATTGCATACCATTATACTGATGTGTCTAGATAAGTAGAGACTCATCAAAGATCTCAAAGTCTCCAAAGACTGACAAAGAGTAAGAACGGGCCTAGGGCTGGCCACATGCAACATGTGAGCTGCTGTCCTCATCAAGCAAATATTGTGGTGGCTAACAACACTCACAAAGGTTCACTTAGATTGTACAGTCCTGGAGATCTTAAAATGAAAATAAATCTGGGTTTAAACAAACAGAGGCATACACAATGACATCATACCCAATGGCCTAAACTAAATTTCAGAGTCATGAGCAGTATTATGTTTGGGAAAGGGTTACCCACTGCAATTGCCTTTACTTTATTCAAGCCCAAGTTAATGTAAAGCATAGGAGCTGGACTTGTTTCTGTCGGGCTATTTCTGCTACTATCAAAATATAATTCAGGATTCCATGTCAGCATTCCCAGTATGCTGTTACCTTAGGATTTTTGTGAAAAACCTTGGGGCTAAAGTTGTCCTGAATAAAAGGTCAGTGAACTGAAAATGTCTTATTTTACCCGCCAGCTGTACTGCAAACCTTAGACACTTGTAGTATTTCTGATAACTGAAAACATACTTTTCTTTTGCAGGCTGTTTCTGTTAGAAATAAATGTTAGAAATAAATAATAATAATAATAATATGTTATAATAATAATAATAATAATAAAAAATAAATGTATATATTTTAGTGCCTACATTCTGCTCATGAAATTTGAGGTTGCTAACCTGAAACCTGTGCGGGTGGCAAGTCTATTTCCAGATAGTAAATTTATCTCACAATACTCAACAACTAGTAAATTGTGGAAAAATCTTACTGCAAAGAATATTAATCTGTATAAAGCATTCACAAAAAAAAACAACAGAATTCTTTTAACTCTTTTAGGCACAAAACCCTTGTTATAATATTACACATTCAGCAGAGGCATCTGGTAAACAGCTTGGGGACACACATAGCTACAATTTAGCAGGTCTAACAAATGTGACATACAACCAAATACATGTAAAACCACTACAGAATTTAAACACTGCTCTAACTACAGTAACAACAGGTTATGCAGCTGCAATTGGACCCCCAGGGAGGTCCACATTTTGGAGAGATTTTAAATGCTAATTACCCTTACATTTTAATATGATGCTGTGTGCTGGTGCTTTAGTTCTAGCTACGGTGTCCTAAAATTAATATTTCCCCACTGACAGACCCCCATGCCATGCCTAATTAAACAGATTCTAATTGTAAACCTCCAGTGACAGATTATTATTAGCCAGTATTTATATAGCACTGGCATATTACACAGGTATTTACAAAGTCCATAGTCACATCACTAACTGTCCCTCAATCTAATGAATGTCCCTACCATAGTCATTCACATAGTCTAAATATTTTGAGGGAAAGCCAAATACCCAACGTTTTTTTGGATGTGAGAGGAAAGCCACTCAGAGAACATACAAACTCCTTGCAGATGGCACCCTGGCTGGGACTCGAACCTGTGACCTAGCACTGCAAAGGCAAGAGTGCTAACCACTCATGCTGGCAAAAGACAGAAACAAAAGACAGGAACAAAAGTCCTTTCATTAGTTATATGAAAAGTATGTAGATTACATTTCCCTTTGTTTGCTTTAAACCAAGTACTCCAGTATGACATTTATATAAGCAGTAAAAATAAGCAGTTTGACTGACATTACTGCTATTCATTACGAGATGTATGTATATATTTCTTTTCACTCTAAATGACAAACCAATGCAAACTTTGCATTGCCTCTGGGTTTGCATTGCAATGCTCAAAATGCAAGGTAATGCACTATATGCATTGTGATGTGCTGCGTTAAATTAAAATAGTATATTAATGTATAGATAGTGGATAAGTAGATCAATGTGATTAAAAAGATCATATGTTTTCCAAAAACTGATACTTTTGCCTATAAGATTCATTGTGGTTTGAAGGTAGTTGTGGCTGGGACACATACCAGCTCCAGCACAAAATGTTCCTCTGCACAGAAGGCAGTAAACACTCCCTTCTCCCACACTGCACCCTAATAAAAAGAAACTGCCACATGCAGACTCTTTGGAATCCAACATTGCCAACAGTGTCAGCTTTCTGAGCCCTTTGTCAGTAGACAAAAAGTAATGTGGAGTGGTGGTAATGCTACAACATTGGATTTAAAAATAATATGATCAGACATTTCAGATATCTCTATGCATGCATTATCTTAAGTTCATTTGCAATGTCCCCTGGGTAACGGATTGAATATGTGATTTAAGTTTATTGACATAGTACCAATACAATAACAGAAATACACACACACAATAAAAAAGAAATGAAAAAAAAAAACATTTACTTAACTGATACTAGAAGAAAGATTACGGACATAGAAAAGTTTCAATCTTAGGTTCCATCCATTCTTAGAAAGAGGAGTACTCCTACAGAGGTGTTGTGCTGCATGCAGTTAAGTTCGGTGTTCTGGTTTATCCTCCTTCCAACACCGGAGTGTATACTGTAAAACACCACAACAACTGCTGACAACAGATGTGCTTTGACACCCAAATTTGGACTCTTGCAGCAGGTCAATCCAAATGCTAGATTTAGATGCTAACTTTGTTCCCTATATAAAGCCAGAATGCTGCTAACTTTGTTCTTTGACACAACAAGACTGTTAACTCTTTTAATTCCAATATTGGTTTTGGTGCTTCTCAAGAATAAAACAAATATTTTTAAATCTAGCAATACAGTGGACCAGAAAATGAATTCTAAACCGTCTGTATTGAATTTTGTTCAATACGGTACAGAATGACATTGCAGGAGGTGAGGGGGTTCAGTTTTGAAAAATTTATTTTGAGATATTTTATTTTATCTTTTACTTGGGTAAATGTATATGTTGTTCAAAATTAAAAACATGCATGCAGCTTACCTGCTAAAGGAAAGGAACACCTATATGGGCCTAGGTAGCGGGGTCCAAATTAACTAGGAGATTTGTACTTTCTTTGGAACTCCCCTTGAGGTATATTGAGGATTATACTTTTGAGCTATTTAATAAAAAAAGAATATAAAAAGAATAAAAGAAAATTTGGTTTCTGCTGGTTGCTAAGATTCTTGTCCCAGAAATGCTTGCAATGTTTACATTTCATATTCCCCTACTGACTATAATCCTTAATGTCTTGCATTTGTGTTAAAAAGAAAGACATTAGAGAGATGGTTTCCATCATTGATCATTTTGAAAGCACTGAAAATGTAATTTCAAATTTGTTTTTTTAGTACTTAGCCTGGAATGCAAGTAGTCGGCATAATGCATTGGGTCAATAAATAAAATCTCTCTACTGCTCTAAACAAGGAGCATTATTTACTGTATACAGGACTCTAAAAGGGAAAGTTTAGGCTTTTCACATTTTTAATCTTTTTAGATATGCATATATATGAAGGGGATTAATCTAAAGTGGAATTCCACATAAATATATTTTAGCTGTTTGAATGAGGTTCACCTTTCCTAACTGTAATTGGTCCCAGCATTCACTGTTATAGGTTCAACCAAATTCCTGTACATAGTTTCCAAATGTTGTATATGCATTGGCCATATTTGCTCATTATATGGGCCTGATTTATTAAAGCTTCCCAAGACTGGAGAGGATACACTTTTATAAGTGAATCTGAACTGGAATGGATCTGGTCCGGGATTAAAAACATTTGCTAAGAAATAGAAAGAATAGAATGGATAGGAAATCCATTCCAGGTTTGCTGGATCACCCAGGTTCAGTGATGTAAGTGTATCATCTCCAATCTTAGTGAGCTTTAATAAATTAGGCTCCAATGAGCAAGCTTTGCTTCATGGTCAAAATAGATTTATGGTCTCTCATTAAAAAATATACAATACGTCATTAATTTTAAGAGTATTTGCATTTACATGTTTTTTTTAGTCTCCCAACAGTTTCCCACAACATCTGTTGATCCCGCAGTTTCCTGCAAGCTTTATCCTTAGGTGTGACCACTACAAGGTAGACTGCATCCTTTTTCAGTTCTGAAGTTGTATATTTTATTGCACATTTCTGTGACACTGTTGTTTCCAAGATATTTAGATGTGATTTGATCCCCTTGGAATTCTCTCAATAAGGACAGGAGTAGTCATGCATGGTATTTTTCACCAGTTTTAAAAATGAGTGGGTGTTGTTGGTAATTACAGTAATAAAAAATTTAAATATACCTGTCATTTGCAAAATAGTTGGTAGAAAAGAGGCTATTTATGCACTGTGTCACTTGTCTCAAACATTTTGTGCTAGTATTGCAAACTAATAAAATATTAGGGATACAAATGTTGGCACTCATCTTATATTTCAGACATAATTCACAATTAGGAGCAACATAAACAGAGTAAAAGGTAGGGTTAATGGCACTGGGAGTGGGGGTGGCAATGCCATTCCATGCATGGGGTACCACATGGTTCTTTTTATCCTGCAAGCACTGAGAGCTAAAGCTGTAATTTTTTAATTGACATATTCCTCATTTGAAGTCTGTTTATGCTCACAGCTTGATATTGTTTTACAATATAAGGTTATAAGTGACCCCTGTGGTTTGGCAACACTTTGGGAAGGATTTTTGGACCCCCGGGATATGAGTCTGGGGTATATGTGTCTTTGCAACGTTTTATTAGTCCATTTTAGACTTTCAGTTTACTGCAATGTTCTACTGCAAACTCAACCATGCTCCCATGCAACTGAATGAAAGCAGCTGGGAACAATTTTGTGCACTTGTTTGCATGTGGCTGTGGTTGTGGTGCATTCCTGGAAGCGGAAAGTTAGTTCTGGTCATGTCGCTGCTTTTTCTTTCTTAGAGGAAGATACCACTTGCAGCAACAAGGTCATGGCGTGCAAAAATGTTAATCTGATGGGAACATAGGAGCAGTTTGCTATGTACCAGGGAACTTCTAACCCCACTGTTTTACATCACAAGTGTGAAGGGGGCCTAAGTGGACTCATATATTTCATATACAATTATTAAAAGCGTTAGTGCCATCATGAAAGATTGTGTGATAGTAACTGTTTTGTTTACCTGATTACCAAGATCCCTATTTATTGTACTGCACTGAAGAATATGTTGGCACTATATAAATCCTGTTTATTACTATTATTAATATTAATAATATTAATATTATTCTACAAGCACTGCTTTTCTTACAATAGTGCTGTTGTTTAAATATTGCACCAAAAAGACCAAGGTATTCGGAGTGTATGAGCCATCAGTATTCCAGGTGGAATTAGGATGGGGAATGTAATTGAAATGAAATGACAGCTTGGAGAAAATAATACTACAAGTAGGCTTGCTGCTCTTGATGACAGGAGATGGGAGGAGAGGAGATGTCAGTTTGACTAATAGCTGGGAACAACATGCAGACAACATGTTCTTCTGTGCTGATCATAGGGAACACACTAACTACAATCGAAAGCACACTAAGGAGCAGGTTAATTAGAATAGTATAAACTGTCAAAAATTATAAAGGTGTGTTATCTAAGTGATTGCAAAATGGTATAATGTGTGAAACCTAACAGAAGGCTGAAAAAATTATGTAAATGTAATACCCCATTTATGTAGAAAAATGTAAAAATAATGTACAATTATAATAAATAGATATATTAAATAGATAAAAAATACTGAATGCAGCAATAATAACTACTGGTAATAAAAAAAAGTTATAGATGCCCACATTGTATGAACACGCATATATCCTGCTCAAAAAATATAAAGGGAACATTAAACACATATCAGATCAAGATAATCAAAATATTCAAGTTAAAAATCTTTCTTGTTATATAGTGTGTCATTCATGGAGAACAAAATGAGAACAGTCAATGAAAACCAAAATCACAAAATGATGGAACTTAATAATGTGGCTTAGTAATGTGTATGGCCCCCTAATGTAAGTATAAGAAATAAGGAGAGAGAAATGGCCCCTGGTAAAACAAATCCCTCCTTTGGGGTTGGCTTGCTTTTGCCTTCCTGTCTGTGTTGTTGCTTAAATTTGTACCAAATCAGATGAAATTGTTTGACAATCACTTACACCTCCTAACTGGACAGATTGACAATCCATTATTGTGCCTTTAGAAGTTATTTTTACATTAATAACCCTATCCCTGCACTGTTTTTTCAATCTTTATACATTAATAACTCCTTCCTCAGATATAGCCAACATTGGGCTCCCACTAAACTTATGTGGGTGCCCCTCTGCTCTCCATGCCCTGCTTACTCCAACGCCTATCTTCACGCACATCCCGCACACCTCCAAGCATTGCCTGCCTCTATCTACTAATTGACAAAGAAGTACAACTGCAGTAAATACCTTTTTTTTGGCTATTTTCGAGCACCATGGTGCAGCAGAAAAGCACAGGAACAAATGCCGTTCATTGCATTGCCCAATCCCTCTTTCAGTGCAGCTGTGCAAGAAATTCTCACGCAAGTCTGACAACCGGAGTGGGGGGTGAAAGGGGTTTTCATGGGGCTGCCCCCTGTGTATTGTAATTAATGCTGCAGCTCTGGCTGTGTGGGCCCCTGTTTTGTAAGGAGGACCTGGGGCCTGTGTGCAGCTGCATACTCTGCACTTCCTCATGTTTGACCCTGTCCTTCCCTTTCCCTGGTGTAGGAACACAAGTCTCATTCGTGACCAGGCCCCTTGCTCCAGAGGACCTGGCATGTTCCATATGGGAAGGATCCATAGTTGCGTCACTGCCTGTATCCTATGTCCCATAGGCATAGTCTATCGCCCCTAACATAGATTAGGGACAATTTAAAGTTTTTGGTAATCATATTTGCCTTATATGACCATCAGGACAACCATGCCACTGTTCTTGGATACTATTTGGTTATGTGCTGTCACTAAGCAGCACTAGGTCCTACATTCTGCAGACTGTAATGTGAGCTGTAGGAAAATGTTCATTACGTCATTCTCATTAAGCCATTCTGTAAATTAATTACCATCATTCTACATTTCATGTATCTATTGCCATAGCTTACTAGAATCCATAGCTCAAAAAGCAATCTGCATTATGATTTATAAGAATATTCCATTACAAATATTGCAAGAAGGGGAAATTATATGCCCATCAAGGACTATATCACATTAGATGACTTTCTATAAGCTAGGAAGCCCACAGAAAATGATCTATATGGGATACATTATTAAAAAGTGAGAATTGTGATGACACACAGAGCAGAATTGACTGGCAGCACAAATGACTTGTGCCATCAAGGTTTGACTCCTGTATAATATTCTACATTACCTTGTGCCTTCTGCATCATCACCTTGTAATTGCACGCAGAACAGGCATTTCTCAGTATACTTTAAAATGCTTCAATTATTTTTTACTGCAAGTAGCAGCAAGAGAAGTTAACACATGTAGAGATATGAATTTTCAAAGCCTATTTTTGGTTTGTACTTGTTTTGCTCTTGTGTTGTAATATATTCAACGGCTTACATGTGCTCTAGTGTTTTACCCTTAGGGTATGTTCAGAATTGGGGTTTTTTTTTGCTGTGTTTACTGCTTCTGGTTGCCTACTGTCAAACATTAGGTGCTCAGAGGCGTAAGAGGCTGTCAGTGCTAGACTTTTTTAGGATTTTGTTTTTCGCTTTTCTTTTCATAAATTAAAATGGCTTACACAATTACTTTGCAAATCTATAGAAGCAGCAGGGTAAGTTACCATCCCTGGGCGCTGCATGTAGCAGTCCAGTGGTCCAAAGTTAACCATTTTTTGCAACTTGCCTGAACATGACCTTTTACTATCTGCATGTATCCAGTGTCCTGTGCTAGATATGTATAATGGTCTCACTCTGAGCTTTGAGGCTGCAGCTTACGGGGGCTAGGAAGGAGTTTATTGTGCACCTAACCCATATTGCATTCTCCTACCAGGCTGAACTGCTATCTAATGTTAGGTACTCACTTTCAACCTCTGTCTGCCCAAAATGATCTTTAGTGATCATTTTAGAAAGCCGACAAACAGACTGCTCAACTCTCTGCAAATCTGCTGCAATGGCACAGCAATAGAAACAACAGCAGAATCTGCAATTATTAGTCATTAGAGATCCAACAGGGTGGATCACTGATGACATGATGGTGAAGGACATCTGTGACACTGAATTTTTGCTTGAGATAATTGTATCAGGTAATGCAAAGCTATAGTTTGCACAACCCTATAGCATGAGGGCTTCTTCCCATTATGTCTGGAGATGAGGATATTTCTGGCTCTGGTGTGAAATGTGCAAGAACATGGCAGAGTAGGGCTTGACTGTCACTGGAGGGAGTTATGAGCTATTTCAAAGATCAACCAAAGCAGGTTTTGTGTCTTCATGTTCTGCAATGTGTTTAAAAACAGAAATAATTAAAGAACTGATAACTGTGTGTGCTGGCTTTTTGATGGTATCTACAAACATTAAAAAAGTATTTTTTATAGGCATTGTCTTAACCTTCCTGACAAAGTAAACAACTCCAGGCCAGTAAGGAACGCCAGGCAAACCTTTTTTTTTTAATTTTGGATAGATTGGGAATAAATTAGAATATCTTTATTGCTTTCTGTGTCCCTGTTTGAAAAATCTGACCTTCATATGTGGTCCATTATAATGGAAAACAAGGGAAATTATTTTTAACATGAAACGTAGATCAATAGTAAAAAAAATCCAAAAAAAGAAAATTACTTACTTGTGGTAATAATTATTTATATATATATATATATATATATATATGTATATATATTACATATATATGTAATATATAGCTCTGGAAATGTGTATTGCTATGATTGTCATTGCTTGTATTGCCATTCCATATTATCCAATGTACTATGTGGCCCATACAGTAGGTCTAGAGGGTAAATCTTCTAAAGATGTCCATTAAAGTGTTTTAGGTGGAGAACTCTCTTCCCAAATACCTGTTGACTACAAATAGTATTGTGATGTCTTAGCACCTTGTCCTACATTCGTGCCACTTCCTGCATGATGTTGGCGGGCTGTCCATGGTAGGCCCTTTTTTTATGAATGAACCAAAAAACCCACAATGATTACATCAGAAACCAGGGATGGCCAAGGACTGGTGAGTGTGGATGCCATATAAGTGGTAGAATATTAGGCTTTAGGTAACTATAAACACATTCACAAGGAAAGAAATATTTAGATCTTGTAGGGTTAGATAGAATGAATGGAAGAGAGGTCTGGGGGATCTTGTAGGGTTAGATAAAATGAATGGAAGAGAGGTCTGGGAGAATATGAGATTTTGTCTGGATATGAGATTGCAGAATCCAAACATGATTTTTTAGCCGATCCACTTATTTCTATAATATGTAAGGTGCCACAAAAATGATACATTCACCTTCCCATTAATAGAGAAATGAATATTCAGACTAAAGGAAGCATATTTTCTTTTGTTCAGTCCAGAAAATGTGTTCTCTCCTCGATTTTATACGTATTTGCTATACAGTTTAAAAAAAGCAACATACAAATTGATGCTAAATTTAAGAAGCCTTATGGTCGATAAGTCAATGTTCATAATGCCTCAAGGCAGTACACTATATTAAAAGCTTTAAAGAACTGATAACTGTGTGTGCTGGCTTTTTGATGGTATCTACAAACATTAAAAAAGTATTTTTTATAGGCATTGTCTTAACCTTCCTGACAAAGTAAACAACTCCAGGCCAGTAAGGAACGCCAGGCAAACCTTTTTTTTTTAATTTTGGATAGATTGGGAATAAATTAGAATATCTTTATTGCTTTCTGTGTCCCTGTTTGAAAAATCTGACCTTCATATGTGGTCCATTATAATGGAAAACAAGGGAAATTATTTTTAACATGAAACGTAGATCAATAGTAAAAAAAATCCAAAAAAAGAAAATTACTTACTTGTGGTAATAATTATTTATATATATATATATATATATATATATGTATATATATTACATATATATGTAATATATAGCTCTGGAAATGTGTATTGCTATGATTGTCATTGCTTGTATTGCCATTCCATATTATCCAATGTACTATGTGGCCCATACAGTAGGTCTAGAGGGTAAATCTTCTAAAGATGTCCATTAAAGTGTTTTAGGTGGAGAACTCTCTTCCCAAATACCTGTTGACTACAAATAGTATTGTGATGTCTTAGCACCTTGTCCTACATTCGTGCCACTTCCTGCATGATGTTGGCGGGCTGTCCATGGTAGGCCCTTTTTTTATGAATGAACCAAAAAACCCACAATGATTACATCAGAAACCAGGGATGGCCAAGGACTGGTGAGTGTGGATGCCATATAAGTGGTAGAATATTAGGCTTTAGGTAACTATAAACACATTCACAAGGAAAGAAATATTTAGATCTTGTAGGGTTAGATAGAATGAATGGAAGAGAGGTCTGGGGGATCTTGTAGGGTTAGATAAAATGAATGGAAGAGAGGTCTGGGAGAATATGAGATTTTGTCTGGATATGAGATTGCAGAATCCAAACATGATTTTTTAGCCGATCCACTTATTTCTATAATATGTAAGGTGCCACAAAAATGATACATTCACCTTCCCATTAATAGAGAAATGAATATTCAGACTAAAGGAAGCATATTTTCTTTTGTTCAGTCCAGAAAATGTGTTCTCTCCTCGATTTTATACGTATTTGCTATACAGTTTAAAAAAAGCAACATACAAATTGATGCTAAATTTAAGAAGCCTTATGGTCGATAAGTCAATGTTCATAATGCCTCAAGGCAGTACACTATATTAAAAGCTTTATTTTATCTCAGACACAGGATACCAATATAAAACCGATCAGTCTGAACAGGTTTATTAGGAAGAGAATTCATTTACTTTGTGTCAGCTGTAAATGATGTCTTACATCCAAGCTTTATAGTTGTGAGATGCCCTCACAGCGGTGACACGTGAGCAGAATTTCTAAACAAGTTCTATAATGCGAGGTAATGCAATATATTAAAACATACAGGAAATAAGGAATGAAAAAGAAAAAGGGGATGGTTTCTGGTCTTTAATATATTTTAATTTTTTTTTTTGGAAAACACTTAAAGCAAATCCATGAACAAAATTCTTACTTTACAATAAAGGGTATATAACCCTTTTTTATGTATGGTAAAAATTATCTTTATTTTTTTTTTTTGGTTTAAAACCCTTTTAAAAAAAAATAAGATGTTGTGTACAGCACCCTGTAGGACCCCACAGCCAGCCATGACCTACCTACATTGTAAAGTCTTCCCACTGTGTCTAAATTCAGATACTGTATGTAATCAAAACAGTAAAGTTTAGTTTAGTAATTTTATTAGTATTCTGATGATAGGGTAAAAGAAGGAACAAGAGAAAGCAAAATGTTAGCAGATTAAGTGGGAATGTATTTTAAATTAAAATTAAAAATGATAGTATTTTAGTCTGCTGGAACTTTTAGATCCATGTGTCTTAACCAGGACCTCATGGAACCTTAGGGATTGCAGAGGGTTCTTTGCATATTTGTGCCTCTCAGGTCAGTTACAACTGACACCATGGAAAAAAAAGGTTCAGAAAAGCTGTGATCAACATTTAAAGTCGATAGAAAGGTGAATAGGAATATTTTAGTCCAGTTAAATAGATCAGTCCCAAGCTAAGTAGCTTCTAAGGATAGTTTGTTAAAATGATGTTACCAGTTATTATAGATTCTGCAAAAAGAAGACTGTAGTTCTAAGACAGCAAAATTCTTGCACCTCTATATTCTACATAATGACCAAACCTTAGAGTCAATTACTGGAACTAAAACCTTCCCTGACATGCTCTCACCTTTTGTTGCCATCACTACACCATATGCTCAAATTATATAGCAAGGAAAGTGATATTCCCTCAAACATTCTGTGATGGGAATCAATTATCAAATTGAAACACGTGGACCTGGATGATTCCATCAGGGAATGTTCGAGTGTTTGCTCCTATTTCATAAATAGAGCCCAGTGAGAAATCCCAGAAACAGTCATTTTGAAAATAATACACCAAATACTGTGGCCAGCACTAACAATCTAACAATAACACTAACACTAACAATAACAAAATCTACTAAATATTTCCTAGTTTTAAAAGCAACATGAGCTTTCTTCAAGGTTAGCAGGATGCTGCTAATAATTTATGCCACCAATTTAGCAGCAAACCTTTCTAAAACTCTAAATGGTTGTGTTTGTAAATGTTCATGAAACCTTTTAAACATATCCAAATATTAGAAATAAAAAATTGATCGCTGATCAAGTCATTAGCATAGATGTCTGATCTAGGTACTTCCTAAAAATGGGCCCGTGTTCAGCCATAGTTGTGCACAACATTTATTGGAAAGAGTTTGTCTCTTTTTATCAAGGAATGAGCCAGAAAAATTGTTAACTTCAATCTTGCGGCGAATCAGGTCTTTCTCACTTACAAAACATGTAAGTGAGAATGGCCTTGTGATTTGCCACGAGGTTGTGTTCTTGCTGAACTCAGAAGAACTCTCAATGGACCGCAAGTTTCCATGCTTCCTGGGCTGTACCTATCAGTCGAGTGACCGTGGGAACGGAACTCAGATGAACTCTTCATGGAGAAACTCCATTGAGAGTTTATCTGGAGTTCGCCTGCAGTCACGGCTGATTGGAAGCACTCGCGTGCCTCCAATCAGCTGTGACCTCTGTTCCCACGGTCACTGGGCTGTACTTATCAATGATAAGTACAGCCCGGTGACAGTGGGAACTGAACTTAGATGAACTCTCAATGGAGAAACTCCATTGAGAGTTCATCTGGCGTGCCTCCAATCACCTGTGACCGCAGGCTCCCATGCTCCCTGGGCTATACTTATCAACCCAGGGAGCATGTGAACTGAACTCAGATAAACTCTCAATGGAGAAACTCCATTGAGAGTTCATCTGGAGTCACAGCTTATTGGAAGCCCTTGCGTGACTCCAATCAGCTGTGACCGCAGGTTCCCACGCTCCCTGGGCTGCACTTATCAACCCATGGAGCATGGAAACCTGGACTTCAATGGAATTCGCGAAATCGGTTCGCCGAATATTCGCTGACCCATCAGAGGCATTCTCACTCATCCCTAATTGTATATTTAGTAGTGGTTATTTATATGCAATTAGAATAAGGTGGTTCCACAACTTTCACAACTTCCATGCCGTTGTTGGATAAACTTGTTACATTTCATGGTGAAATAGGGTGTCTTCTTACCTATGTAGGTATAAATACAGGGGTATTGTCCTGGCACTAGAGTTGAGGAAGTAGACTATTGTGTAAACATTGTTTTTTCAGTACTAGATAGTTATCACTAAAGAGGAAAGAGTGTTTGTTCTAGAAGAACAAGAACGCTACAAGAAAGTTGGTTTTACCTTGGACCAATGCCTTCTGTTGAGTCAAAGATATCTGAAGACCCACATATTGTATACAGTAGATCTTTATCTGAGCTCAAGATTATTGATTTGCTCACTAAAAATGTCCCTATCACTTTACACTATTACACTTTTTACATCTGATTTCTCGTAATATATATTTTACTCACAATTCTCTATGATAGTGTTTCCAAAAAATATCTTTGAATTCAGATAAATATAAATACCCTTCATATAAAAAATGTATAGTAATATTAAAAACCTTACACATAGTAAAAAAATCCCAAGCAGTAATTATAGTGTATTTTAATATAGGCTTTATTATAAAATATTATTCTTGTAGTTTGTTAGCCTTAAAATATATTCCTATCAACACCAAAACGACTAAAAAATATTCTGTGGCTGGGGTATGGGAGGGCTTGTTTGGTAAATTTGGGTGGAATATTGGTGACCTGGCCGGGTTATGTGAATAAATAAAATGGACACATGATTAAAATAAAAAAATAAAAAGTGTTTAAAATGCTTATTCTGCGCAAAGTGACAAGGCCAGTTAGCTGATCTAATCACATTTATTGGGCCCGGTTTATGAAAGCTTTCCAAGGCTAGATTGTAAGCTCTTTGGGGCAGGGTCCTCTCCTCCTGTATCACTGTCTGTATTAGTCTGTCATTTGCAACCCCTATTTAATGTACAGCGCTGCGTAATATGTTGGCGCTATATAAATCCTGTTTAATAATAATAATAATAATAATAATAATAATAAAAAGCTGGAGATGATCCACTTTTGTCAGTGAAGCTGGATGATCCAGCAAACTTTGAATAGATCTGGTCCAGGATTGAAGCTATTTGCTAACAAATAGCAAATTATTTTTAAGAAATCCATTCTAGGTTTGCTACGATTTCCCAGCTCTCCTTCTCTCAGCACAGTCCCAGTACAAATACCCAGTGCTTCCAGGTAAGGGGATGTGTGATCTCCTGCCATGATGAACTGTCAGGGCCCAGTGCCTAATTGCTAAATCTGAACACTATCACATGGCAGATTGGGTGGCATAAATTCCAAAATCTGCCAACACCTGACATCAGCCAACCATTTTTTAAAACTGCATTAACAAAGGAAGGTGTGGCATAGTAGCTTATGTGGGGGCATTTGTGAGATTTATTGGACCCTGTAACCTTGCCCTGAAATATTTAACTTTGGAATATGTAGTCCCACCATGCCCTAACACCTAATCTTCTGATGATTTTGGTTCTAGAAACTTCATACTGTAGTGCTAGAGTAGAGTACTAACATAACAGATTGTGTACTGTTGCAGTGCTATTTGTTTGGCTTACACCTCAGTGCTCCAAGTCAGCTCACCACATTATACAAAAGGGTGCATGCCACTAAAAATATGATTAAAAAAATAAAATATGCGTAACAGAAACAACATAAAAATGAAAAAAGGGAGGGTCAGTTGTCCCCACAAGTTTTTGAGGTTTGGGCATAATTGCTGTACTTTGTTGCATTCCAACTAGCAGACCCAACTTGCCCCACAGCCTGATATTCTATTCCACCCACCAAACCAAAATGCAAATGATAGAAAGACGAATGTCACACGTTTACAACAAAAAATCCCAATGGTAAATTGCTGAAGGAAATGATCAGAACACACAGGCATGCTGTCTGAGACGGTTTGACAGTTGTGAAAGTTAGATAGTGAGCTAGATGACACTGAATTAGCAGGAGTAGGAGGCAGCCATAAATACTGTTGTTAATAATTATATTATGAGAAATGTCAACTGAACAATAGGTAGCATTTTATATTAAGCTTTGTCAGAATAAGTAGGAGTCTGTGATGTTCACAATGACAAATGGTAACAGAATGTATTGATTCTGGACTCATTGCACAACTCAAAAACTGTATAGCAGACAGCAAATGTTTAATTACATGCCAGGTTTACAATAGTAAAGGAAGCTTGTCAACTGAGAAATATCTAGGCTGTCATTGCTGAGTTGTCTTTGAAAATTCTAGTTTTTTATGCTGATCTCGTAGCTTACCTAACCTCAAAAACAAAGCAACACAAATATTATGAATAAAAAAAGAACTGTTAAAAAAAGTATTAATCAAAAATTAAAAAGGAAAGGGAAGAAGCAGTTAATCAAAAGTAATTATGGGTTACTAAGGGCTCTTTTTAATAACTAGGGAATTTGACATTCCTCCAAACATTCCCAGGAGGGAATTTCTTACTGCAATTTAAAATATGTGGACATCGAACATTCCAACCAGTATATTACATTGCGAGAGCAGCTTCAGCATCAGTTTGATGGCAGGGTTCCAGTCTATATATTAGGCCTGATTGGGGACCTGGATTTCAATTTTAAAAAACAGTACTGCTTTCCATTTTGGTAATAATTGCTACTAATATCTGGAGAAAATAGGCTGTCAAACTGAGAGAACAGCACATAACAGGTCTTTAAGACAGCTCTCAGAAACACAAAAAGTGGCCTTTGATGCTTTGACCTTTTTCTTGTCCTGACATCTTCTGCCATGTGTTCTAGGTCAGAGGTTGCCAACCAGT
>NC_092858.1:143690567-143747497 GCF_032062135.1 Pyxicephalus adspersus
GGGTTACCACTTTTAGCAACTTTTTTCTATCCCAAGTCACAATCGGGGTTACCTCTAGGGAGGTTAAAAAAAATCATATTAATGGATTAAAAATTATGAATTTAGTGGTATGTGAGGTCCGAAAGGTTGGCAAGGTGCAGGTGTTTGCATTTCATTTCTGCAGCAGCTTTCCCTCTTCTTTGCATACCAGGGTCCCTTTAGACAGCAGGAAAAGGCTCTGAGACTTGGCACTCTCCTCAATCAGCAATGAAAACAATATATTTCCAGTTTTTAACTCAATATTTTATAGTACTATCTATAGGACTGACAATGAAAAGCAAACCTTCGGACAGACATTTTGTGCGCATCTGTCAAAGTAAAGGGTAATGATATCCTGTGAATACAAGTCATGAGTCTAATGGTTTGTAGTGATGTGCATGCTGCTGTTCTGTAAATAAAATGACCTGCTCTCATTGTTCTGCATATACCCATGCATGATTAACTCTACTATCTTATGCATCACAGAGCCTTCATGACGTCAGCATTTCATTGTATGCCTGAGTGATCGGGACTCCAACAGACTTGTCAAGACTACTCACCACATTAGCTTCAGTGTTGCTCTGTAATCTCTAGATAATGCAAAAGAGGACTAGTTAAATGAACAGCAATGGCACTTACCATGAATTATTAATGACACTCCTTGTTCAATACTTGCATTCCGCAAAAACATCACGTTTTTGCAGCTCAGGATAATTCAGCTTTTATGTGCGTGGTGGGAGTTGCCAGTGGTATTGTTTGAAGGAAAGTTTAAATACAGTTCTGGAGCTTATAAAATCACAAATAATCAGGTTACTAAATGTATTCAAAATTGGTTTCATGTAAAGTATTCTCAGTATTATCTGTGTAAAAAAATATTAGTGGGAGTTCTGTTATTCATTTTCCTAACCCTAAGGCTGTTTTAGAAATTGAAATTCAGCAGGCATTGTGTTGTGGCATGGAACCTCAACTCTGATAATTACAGCTCTCTCTTGATACATGATATGTGATGTTATATAGTATCAAAACTTCAATGGCCAATTCGGATGCAAAAGTATTGGATTTCCTGACTTGTATTTTATGTACTATAAAAAAACCATGGCACAGAACAGATTTAATGCTAAATTTTAATCTGCTTATATTTTGCCTTCCCAGCCGCTTTTCCCTCCCTATCCCACTGACATGCCAATTACATTGGTAAATAAAACACATTTTTATTACATACCTTATTTTAGACCTAGCACAGTGAAAATCAAATAAATGAAACATGAGGAGCAGGGACGGCCAGGCCAGGAACCAATAGGTTAGATGATGCATGATGTCCTCCAGCCAGAAAATAAGGGGGAAAGGGCACTCTAAAGTAGGGGGGAATAAAATTACACTATAGTTTCACAATTTAAAAGGATAGAACAAATCAATGTAGGTTGCTGGGATATGTGATGCTCAGGAGTTTCATTGTTGCGGTCAATCAAGATCGCCAAAAATTTAAAAACCAGGGAGAAAGGTGAAGATAATGGTGCCCATGGCTGAGGGGGGCAGGTAGGTCCTCAATTCATCAAGGCAGTACATTATTGCAGGAGGGACAGGCAAATGTCCACCAGTCACAAAACACATAGGCTATACCAGGAGCTACAAAGAAAAGAAGGTAAGATCTTTCTGGCACATGTCCACTGTATGAAGGGTGAGTGTGCAGGTTTACATTCTATTAGATATGGTATTATTTCCTTTAGGTTTAATCTGAACGCTTAATCTATTGAGAATTTAGTAAATACGCATATTTGTAATGAATTGAATGGCAAAGCTTAACTAATATAATATCTGTTACTAACATGAAGCCCAGTGAATGCTGAAACTTCATACAAAACCACTAAACAAAGTAGTGAATTCTTAAAACAAAAAAGCATATCTGCATATTTTTATCCATCACAATCCGCGTTTTATGATAGAGGATGTAAATCATTCGTATTGCGCAAATGAGTTTTCAGGTTTTGTCCTGACATTGCAGACTTCCTTCTGCATTCTCAGTTAGGAAGACTTGTCCTCCATTCTTGTTCAGGGGACCACCCGTTTATAGAAAATAAAGAGAATCTCCCAATTGGGACACAGCAGCAAAGAAAGTGGAACAGTTCACTTAGCTTAGTAAATAAGAGAATGTTCTGTTGCTTTTAACCATCCAACCATGTGCAAGGAATATCCTGTTTTTTGTATTTTTTGCAAAGTGAATTATCACCACATTCACAAAACTATGTCTTGCTAGGTGATATTTCACCTAGTTAGGTGAACAGCCCTAATTATTTTAGTAAATCACCCCCCAAAGTCCCAGAACAAGTGCATGTACTGTATATCAGGATATTTGATTTTTTCTTGGCCTTTTGCTGCATGTTTGTTTCTGGTCAGTGAAAGACAGCTGGGCACATAACTTTTCCAACTGAAAAAGTAACTTACAGGTTTCATTTAGTTAAGTTTTCATTTAAAGGCCTGAGAACTTTCATGACTACACTCTTTCATTAATAAGGAAATTTAATATAAACTGTTACAGCAATCAGAATAGCTGGTTGTCACATCAGTTTGGTTCTCCTAACACACAAAAACAGAACGTGCCCCTCAGGCACAGCCGGTAGTCTAATAACAAGACTTTGAAGATCTGTAATGACACTTCAACACTATTCATGTTTTATTGGCTGCAAGGAACAGTTTGCACTTAGCAACTAGCAGAGCCTGGGAGGAAATGTATCCAGCTCCTTGAGATCGCAGATGTAATACCTTCAGCAACAAGAAAGTAATTAGAATACAAAAAAGATTAGCAGTCTCCCTTTGGGCTTAACAGTGTTACAACATCAATTGTCTATGCTAATTCATAAAGACAAACTAGCTGTCACATTGAAAATCAAACGATCAGGCTTTTTTTTCTAATTAACAGAACTGCTGCCAAAAAGCATTAAAAACTTGATTGGAAAATTGTTTGAAGACTATACTTTGAATTTTTGACCTTAGAGAATCCAAATTAGTTAATATTATCATTTGGGACTTGACGAACGACAGAGATCATGAAATAAACATGATAAGATAAAAAATGTTAACTTGCCTCCAATGCTACGTACGATGTTACATTGATCACATACTCCCTATGAGCAGTGTACACAAGACAACAAATCAGTGGTGGAGCATGTCTAGAAATGAAAAAAATATTAATTCTAAGCTATGTATTGACAGCCACAACTTTTTTCAAGAATATCTGAAAAAGGATTATAGAGGAAGTACTGGTCTTAGCAGTGCTTCTGTTTTTCAAGCATCACATAACAAACACTAAAGCAAAGTTCCCTGTCTACGGACCATGCCAATGTTATCATATGACTGTGTGCATGGTGTGTTTTGTAGCAGTATTCAAACCGATAACAGATGATCACAGTAAACAGACAGGGCCAGCAGTAGTTGCTGATGGTGCACATATGATTAACAATTTAAATATGAAAGTCTTAGATAATAGTATGGGACAGCATTCTGGTCTAGTTGTTACATGGTCTTGCTTGAGATTAAGATTCCAGCAAAATACTAACTCAATGGAAGAAACAATACGTTTTAAATGGAGCTTTTGCTTTGTTTGTTATATTTTTCACATTGTTTGTCAGTCCTGTAATGTCAGAATTCCGTCTCATATTTTTTGCAACTTAAATCCCAATTATTCAGATAAATACATTCCAGGTAATTGAAATGTCTCAGCTTGTTTCCTTTCCAAAGCAGTCACGGCCTGGTTAGAAAAGCCTGACCTGCCAGTAGCTACAAAGTTTGATCCTTGTTCCCTACGTGAAAGTATTGGTTTCATTGCATAGGTTCAATATGCCAGCTTTGCCAGACTTAGTCAATGTATCAGATACCTTCAAAGAGTTCATTATTCCCCCACAGAAAGCAAGGTTCCACTCTACTCCATGCTTTACTACCCAGGCTGTGGCTGCTTTTTAAAAACAAAATTAACTTTAAACACCTTTTTGTTTTGATATGAAAGAATACATAATTCATTTGTATGTTCAATTGGACTTTTAATTAATCAGTTTTTCAGCTTTAGCCTTATCTATCTTTTTCCTTGCTCTTCATTTCTCATTGATCATGTTTCATAAACACGTGACCATTTCATTATTTTATTAAATGTGTTTTTTTTCACATGATCATATTTGAAAACCTTCTTTTTTAGCCATGGTAATTTCTCATTTTCTGCTCACGAAATGTACTTAATACATCGTTTTTTTATGTCCCATTTTATTTGAGTGTTAATATTGATACAATAAAGTGCATCTTCGAATTGTTAAAACTTTAGTTCTTGCTCTAAAAATTTAATTGGAAACTAACTCAGTTGTACTGGTCCTACAGATAGAATACAATATCTGCTTTGTCAAAATCTAGAAGATTGTCACTTATTATCCTATTTTTTATTGGATATTTATCAAGGTAAAACATTAATATACTTAAAAAGCTCTTTTATAATAAAATCATCAAGGTCATTGTTTATATTGATGTCTGAATAATTGAAATTACCCATATTAACCTCCCAACCGCTAACCCCGTACTTTTCCGTGCAAAAAATATTTGCAACTATTGATAACCCCATACTTTTCTGACTATATTAAAATCTCACTTACCTGGTCCCGCTGTGCTCATCCAGCGTCGGGTCCGTGTTCCAGCGTCGGGTCCGTGTTCCAGCGTCTAAACTTTGGTGATTTGATCAGAGCTAATATAGCGCTAAGGACTATCCCTATGGCCCCCACAAGACAGTAATAGATCACACCATACACTCAATTAGCAAATATGACTGATGAATTCAGTAAGATTGTAAAGTTTATTTGAATCTACAGCATTCATTTTTCAGTATAACATATTAATACTCTTATATACTTATAATACTTATTATACTTATAATATATATAGAAAATTACATTCATAAACAATGTTCTTTACAAATTTCAAAAGTGAACAAATATAATTTAACAATAGCATACATTTATATGCTTCCATCTTTTACATAGCAGAATTATAGTTCAGGTTAAACTTCTTTAGTAAACTAACATTAATTAGTCCAGTCATATAGGGCTCGATGGGGTTAGCATAATAAAGATCTTATGGCTGCTTAGCTAGAAAACTTATTTTCCCCTTGCACGGGATATTTCCTTTAGGTTCGAGAATGCAGAGAAGAGCCTATCTCAAAGATTGACAAGGGGGTTAAGGCCTGGACTCTATGGTGACCAATCCACCAGTGAAAATGTTGTCTCATGCTCTCTGAACCACTGTATCACAGTTTAAGCCCGATGAATCCTGGCATTGTCATTTTGGAATATGTCCGCGCCAAATGGGAAGAAAAACTCTTTTGATCATAATCATGAAGTCTGCTCAAAACATTGCTGAATCTAGACCTGACCAACTGAACCAAATCCTAGATCATAACAATGTGCCCACAGCAACCTCAGTTTAGAATTTTGTCCCTACAGGCAATGTATATTTACATATATATATTCAACCTTTTTTTAGTCTCCATTCTTGATTAGCTGTCAATATTTCAACTATTTCAGTAATTGCAACTATGTCAAATGTTCAATAAATTGTGAAAAAACATCATATCTACAGGAAGGGCCAACAGGTAAATGTAAGGGTGGTGTCTCAGAACCCCAATATTTATTATATTACAAAAATTATTTGTTCCTTAAATTATGAACAATCACCTAATAACCTTTTCCAAGGTGTGGGGGAATTGTATAGAATATTATTCTATACTAGTTTTGTATGTAGACAATTTGTTTCATGACATTTTGAGTAAAGGGTGCTGTTTCCTAAGCAGATGGGCTTCTGCTTTTGGAGTATGTTATGTCCTCATCTTTTTGAGTGCAAGTTTGATAAACCAACACATACCTAGCTTATGGAACATGTTTTCTTTATATGTGAAATGCAGACTTGAGGGTATTGCAGGATGAGGGTAGACCCGGGGTGTGCCACTTTTAATACCTGATGAGAGCTCTATATGTGGCCTCCATCATGTTGGCTGAAGTAGAAATGTTGAACTACTATTATCCTGAAAAGAGTTCAATGACTGCCCACCTCTCCAAGGCATCCAGAGGCACATAGAACTTATGTGTCTGGTGTCTTGTTTTGTGGTATTGGGCCTGATTTATTAAAGCTCTCCAAGGTTGGAGAGGATACACTTTCATCAGTTAAGCTGGGTGATCCAGCAAACCTGTAATGGATTTCTTCAAGGTAATTTTCTATTTGTTAGCAAATGTTTTGAATCCTGGACCAAATTCATTCCAGGCTTGCTGGATCACCCAGCTTCACTGATGAAAGTATATCCTCCCTAGTCTTGGAGAGCTTTAATAAATTAGGCCCATTGAGTGGAAGAAACCAACGTCATGCCATGTTAAAATGTGAGGTGTAATGGATTTTAAAGATGAAGACTAGAATCCCTCTAGAATTACATTTTATTGGCATTTAGGAATTTATGTATTAGAGTATTTTAATATCATCATAACTTGGATACAATAATGCAATTTAAGGATTGCATTGATGTTACAGGGATAGTGATGTCTTTTTCAAGGTTCAAAAATATGTTGCAAGACTCTACATCTAATTATACTATATTGTATAATTGTTGTATGTAAATGTTCACTAATTCCCATATGGTAAAATATAAAGAAAGGGACACTTTGAAGGATCATTGGGGTGAGTTCTGTTCTTTTTCCTACAAGTTTACCATATATCCCATTTAAAATTATAAGATTGAAAAGTAATTTTCAGGAAAATCATCATGCATAGTACATTATATAATCATCTATGTTTATTTTTTTTTGTTTCTACATATATAGCGTGGAGCAAAAGTAATGTAAAAGAACAAAATCTTAATAGTTGCTTGCAAAATTAATTATTGGTTGGGAAAGCTGATAAGTTTTCAGCCCAATGCAGTGCTACAAAACAAAATTAAGTTTCATGAGTTTATAATGATAACATGTTAGCAGTTAGCTACAGCAATAAATGTTATGTTTACAATAATAGAGATGGCGGAGGAAGATATGGCAGATATTATTACAAGGTAATTTTTATTGCTCAGTGCACAAGAACATTTCCATATAATTACATTTTTTTCCTTGTAGTCGAATAACAAAGGAATACAGAGAAATGCAGGTGACTAAACAGAGATTATGAGCTTTGTAAAATATATGGTGTCTGATAACAAAATACTCCCCTAAAACTTCTAAATGCTGAGATCTTTCTGCTGTCACTGCTTACTGACAACTTTTGTTGTACTTTGTACAGGTAAGCTTCACATCCTGGTTGATTTTGTGTTAATAAGCAATTATCCTATACAGAATTAAACTGTAAGTGTCATTAAAGCAAAAAAAATGAATTTGTTTTATTTTTTATAATATTAGATTTATTCCTTATAGCACTTTTTAAAATATGTGTCAAATTAGTCTTCATAAATACCCTAATTCCTTTGCGGAAAACCACATATGCTCAAGGTCTATGGCTACAATTCATGGTTTGTTCAGAATGTTTTGATTTGTAGCCACCCTATTGTGCTGTAGAGCAGGTGTCCCCAACCCCCGATCCCTGGCCCACCTGTCAGAGAGCACGGAGGCCAGTGGTGGTCCGCGGCTCTGGTCGGTGAACAGACTATGACTCTAAAGTCAAACATTTATGATACACATTGAAAGGAATCATTTGACACATCATTTCCCATATAGTAGGAAGCTAACTTTGCAGCTACATTTCTGCTCACTCGTGCTTAACCAAATATATTAGAGGTGAACTTGAACAAAAATTCTGAACTGAAATTTGAATTTTCTTTAAAAGGCTAATTATCTTTTAGGTATAGAAATCATATATTCATATTCTACCTATGGCCACCAAAAAACGTGTGATATCAACATTTGAACAAACCATGCCAAGCCATGTGTTATCTAATATTTCTCTTTTTAAAACTTCATTGCCAAGGATTGTTACTGTAATTGTGCATAATTTGTCAATGTTTTTTTTCTAGGCACCAATTGTAAAAAATTGCCTCTGTATACCTGGAACTAATTGCTGCGATTTCACTTTATGGGACATTTACAATATGAGAAAACTGGACAAATTACAATCACCGATGTTCACAATGTTTCTAAGCACTTCACCAAATTTTTTTTTTCCCAAGCACTTTCCCAAAAAGCACTAAAAATATTTCTCCTAAGTACTGTGCAGTTATCACTGTCTCCCCTTTATCTGATTCAATTTCTAACTGCCTCTAAAGTTTCCAAACTCTGTCCTTTATAAAAAAACTAGCCTGGGCTAGCGCTACACCAACTTTTAGGAATGGCTGCAATGACATCATTCCTGACTTTGGCCACAGCTCCCTGTAGAGCAGGGGTGTCAAACTCAAACACACAGAGGGACAAAATCAAAAACTTAGACCAAGTCGGGGGCCAAACCTGAAATCTACTAAAAAATTGAAGTTTCTCTTTCTCACCAGATACAAAACCTTCCCACACAGAAATTAAGAGGTCCCGCCCAACACTCAATCTGGAACAAGCCCGCAACAGAGTAAGAGGCCTAAGAATTTTTTTTTTAATTTTAAACTCAAAAAAAGGTTTTTAAATCAAAATGATCTACCAACAATAAAAATGCTAAACATATATTTATTATTATATATATATCCCGAGTATGACACAGAAGTGACTGAAGCTAATGAGACATTGAATGGCAGAACATTGCACAGACATTGCACTACAAGACTATAGCGACAGGAAAGCTACAGCTCACCTGTCATAGGAGAATGACGTGCTGCCCTCTCTGCCTCGCTCCCCGCTCCCCACTGTTACATGGAGCACACAGAAAGACATCCCCAGCGTTCCTACGGATGTGCAGCCGGGCTGGACTCGAGCTGCCTTTGCGATCGCCTATGATGTGTGAGAGGGGGGTGGGGAGGGGCAGAGATCTCCCACTTGTCACAAAGACATGAGTGATGTCCAGACTACAATTCACGTCATTACTTGCGCTTATGGAACAGAACAACAATGTGCCACGCAAAGACGCGAATGATGCCGGGAATTGTAGTAGTAACATCACTCGCTGCAATAGGTAGTAGCAGGCGGGCCAGATGCAATTCACCTTCAGAATTCTCTGGGGGGCCAAAAAAAAGGACTATGTGGGCTAAATTTGGCCCACGGGCCAGAGTTTGGCACCCCTGCTGTAGAGGATGAAGACAGGCATGTCATGTAGCTGCCTGTCATTGGATGATAACTTTTCCCCACGCAGGATATCTGATCTGAGGTCGGAATAGCTGAGTTGGAACTGACCACCAGCAATGAAAACTAATATCTACAGAAACTGACTACACAAACTAACACTTTTTCAAAGTAAAAACACATATTTATAAATATGTGTAACTCAAATAATATGATTTAGTGATTGGCGCACTTTGTTAATTCTTAATGTGTGAACTTTACATTCTGATTGAAAGCGTTAATCAGTGCCACTTATCTTGCAAAATTGTGGTATATTATAATAAATTGCTGTTTGCTTTTTTCATAAAGTACATTTATCTTTTATTTTTAGTGCCACTAATCCCTTTCAGTGCCTTGAACCCAGTTCTTTTTACATGTACTCACTCAATGATCCACTTTACAGCAGTCTTTTTTATAGTGGCAACTTTAAAGCATTCCTTTCTCAATGGGTATTGCTATGATGACAATACAGGAGACCAATTAGTAGACAGTTATCATTGTAGAACAGAAAGTACCTGAACAAGGCCCTTTATTGCAGGACCAGCATTTTTTTTTAAATAAAAGGTAAAAAAATAAAAAGATTAAGAAAACATTAATAAAAAGTACTTTACTGGTAACAGTTATTTAATAGTTAGTTTCTAGGTTTGATTGGCTGCTCAGCAGGAAATAAGTAAGCATGCAGTAGATGACGTACAATGATCATTACACATTTTTTAACAGCCAAGAACATACATCATAACATTCATTTTAATAAAGTAAAATCCTAATTTGCACAAGATCAGTCATTAAGAACAATCATTGCAGCATCCAAGCACTCATATAGCACAAGGATTTAGATGTCAATGTGAGAAGTGTCTAATATAGGGGGCTAAGTAATGGAAGGCTAGGAAATAATTGGCTGACAAAGCAGTCTGAAAATGATATCAGCCTGAACAATGACACGTGGGAACACTGAACTGGCTGACGGACTGATAGAAAGTAAATATGTACTAGACATGTTTCCACAGAATTGGCCATATGCTGGAATTAAATCACACTATCACGTAAATCCCATGATAGTGCAGAAAATTGTTCACTGCAGAGTTGATTTTTTGGAAATGTGCCACATAGACATAAAACAACTCTAAATTTTTAAAATGATTAACAGGTATTTGCCAAAAAAATAAAATAAAACAAGATCAGCAGTATTTCTACCAGGCCAATGGGGAGCAAAAAAGTCAGGTTTATAATTAAAGGTTTACATTCATATAGGAAACATCTACTGATAGAAGTTCAGTGACCGACTTGTTAATGATAGTTGCCTGGATATTATTAATTTAAATAAATAACCCTGAAGAATCTTGAAGCAACCAATGTCAAAGTGAAGTCAGTGACCTCAATATGCATACCCATTGCAGGTCAATGACTAAAGAACAAGTGAAGACAGTGGATGAGCATGACATCCGGGCAATTATCATTTTCAGAAGGTGGTAATGACAACTCCCATTTTTCCTAGATACCGTCTTCTTTGAAAGTATTATAAGTTCCAGATGTCTTTGGGAAAAGCATGCTGATTGAACTCAGATCAAGTTTGATTTAAAGCTTAAGTACAATTTAAAAACTGCAGCTTCCATTTGTTTTCCTAAAGCTTTGATGTCACTGTTACCAGCTTTGAAGAAGATTCATCGAGTGGTGGAAAAATATCCTGCCACAGTAGATGGATAGAGTGGCAGCTGTGTACAATGTCATACCTTTCTCTGGTTGCCTGGCAGCAAGGTGGATGCAGATGTTCAAAAAAACAATTCTATCTGGAAAAAACCCAGGAAAAGAAAATTCTAAACCAAATTGTGTTTTAAATAGATAAATTCTACTGATTGATGGAAGAGGAGCAAATGTTCGCCAGATAGGAAGCAAGAAAAAATAAATCACATCGACATAGACAGAAATAAAAATCTGGCAGATCTTGTGATGATGCTGAAGAGTTCTCTTTTTAATGACTAATCTTCCTGACGCATAAGGGCAAGGTTGGCAATGCACCACAACATTCTAAAAAAATTATTGTATAGTGGGGTATTATTAAACATAAATGGCAACGCAATGGTTGTATTATTTTCGAGCTTCGCTGTAAGGCTGGAGAAATTACACTTTCAACAGTGAAGCTGAGTGATCCAGCAAACCTGGAATGGATCTGGTCCAGGATTCAAAACATATGCTATCAAATAGCAAATGACCTTGAAGAAATCATTTGCTGGATCACCCAGCTTCACTGATGAAAGTGAATCCTCTCCAGCTTTGGAGTGCTTTAATAAATCAGGACCTATGTGTGCAATATCAAAACATACCACAGTGCAGCAATTGGTTTGTACAAAGCCCCGGATATACAATCTAGATTTTCTTGACCAAAAAGCCCTCGAACAGGACAGAACTTAGGCAAATTGCATCAGCACTATCATATATCAAGTTCCCATTGTCCCTAATGTCAATCAATACTGGGCTCGTTCATGCTTTGATGTGGGACTGCCCTATGATTAAACATTATTGGCTACAGCGTATTGACATAAATAACAATAATATGGACAAATTACGGATAATATTAATATGCATAAATCCACTACTATTTTCATACTCTATTCTGCATATTATGCTAGAAAGGATACACTGCTTTTTTGGAAGCTAACCAACCCCCTCTCAGTTCCAGCATGTTTATCGATAAATCCCTACACCCTATATAAGTGCAACTGTATTGGCTGTGACTGCCCTAACTATCTTAAAGTTTTATTGGGTTAAATTAGTACATTGAACAAAATTATTTTCTTTTAAATAGAGTCTAGTAACTCTATGTTATGTATGATAATTGTATATGATTCCTCTGTAGAAGGCTGTGTCTATTATTACTCTGCAGAAATGTCTATTATTAATGGTATTATTATTTATATAGCGCAAACATAATATAGAGCGCTGTACATTAAATAGGGGTTGCAAATGACAGACAGATACAGACAGTGACACAGGTGGAGGAGATTTATTTATTTATTTTATTTTATACCACAAATATTCCTGAATCCCGAATGACATATTTTAGCTTTCTCAGTGTTTAATATTTGTAGTTGTGTACAACCATCATATATATATATTGAATGTATTGTTACATTTTCTTTTACTTATGAAATTTATAAATTGGAAAAGTACATAAAATACATTTACTTGATAAATAAAAAATAAAAAATTGACAAGGATCTGTGCCTAGCCTATTCCTTTTCATGAATTTTTGTATACCCTATTACCAAATGGGCAAGCTCTGCAGCATAGAAGAGCCAAACAAGAGCTCTCTAAAACTTTTGTAAATAAAAATTTCATAACTTTTTTTAAAAAAGTTTGTATTCTAAACATTTATGGCGCATTTGCTCAGGTGCACATGTGTTGCATACAAGTTCAGGTTTGATGTATTGACGCATGTTGCAGTAAAAAAGACCCATCCATTTCATATGAACCTTTAATGTGCATATGCACCAAAAAATGCACATGGAGTGTTAGAAGTCATATGATTTTTTGATGTGTGGATATTTGAAGTGTCAACACATATGACATGAGCATAAACTTTAGTGTGTATGAAGGATATAACTATTCATTGAATTTCCATGGATCATCTCTATATCTAAAAATGATGCTATTATTCTACCATAGTTAGAATTTCATCTTCATTTGTTTAAAAATGAAAGATAAAATGAAAAAGCTTTAATAGTGGCTATGAGTAATGATATGGTCTAGACATAAAACTATTCCATTTTCTGTCTTCAATGACTGATTGCATTGTGCTTTATATAATAAGTATAGATGATATATAATCTGCTTAAGTGAGGAATCTAAAAGGGAGATCAGCCAAGCAAAAAATGAAGGCTATTGCAAGTGACAGGTACAATGTATTGTTTGCATCCAACGATGCATAGAACCCTCTATCTGAATTTGCAGGAAATGATGATGTGTGTGACGTAGGATAACTGTTCCTATGTTACAGATACTCATTTATTGTTTCTCCAATATGGGAGATATCAATAAAAGTTCCAAGAAGTAGTCTACAAGTGAAGATGAACTGGCATCTAATGTGTCTTCTTTTTGTACTGACAGCCCCAATACATATTTATAACACCAGACATCAGTAGAATATTGCACTAGTAAATGCAATAAAATGTATTTTATTATTAATTAAAATATTTTTAGGGTAAATCCAGATGGGATTGTGTATATATAAACTGTTATACCTGCTAAAGAATTTGTAATTCTGTCAATCTAGTACTGAAATTCCACAGCCCTACCTGACAGCAAAACCTGGTTAGTTATCTGATTCTCTTTGTCTACAGATATGAAATACTTTGCTGCCAGCTGATGCAAGAGTTACCTGTTTATCTCTCAATTAAATTAGTTGTTTTTTTTGTCCACCAAATGGTTATTTATTGGGCTATATTGTTGGGTGTTGGGTTTACCAGTCTTGGAAAAATCGGTAGCCATTTGAAATCCATGTCCTTTGAAGATTATTTTCAAATTTTGATTTCAAATAATTTGGTGATCTTTTAAAATCCAGTGCCACACTTTTTGCCATCCAAAACCTTCATTCTGCAGGCCTTGGAGAGCTCTTTTGATGATACCACACAACAACAAACAAGATAACACCAGACTCCAGATATCTGCGGAATAAATTAGTTCCACTTACATACTCCCTAGTAATTACCACCTTACAGGGAATTCCTAATCCTATTTTCAGGATTTAAAATGAGGGTATATGCACCTAATTTTTAATTTTCACCATGTTCATTTTATTGGTCATTTGTTTTTCTGTAGGCCCTGTTTGAATTAGGATCTAATGTTTGCCCAGGTATATTGACAAAGTTAATGATTTCTATGTGGTATACATACTTTTTCAAATGTATTATGCTTAATAATTATATGTATACAATATATGTCTTTATTATGCCTAATAAAGATATATTTATATGCCTAAATCCTTATTACAGATACTGTATATCTATATGCCTATAATTGTAATAAATTACTAGTCAGAACGCTGGTTTCATTTTGGCTCTGGTCTTATAGCTGTATCCAGTCTCTAGTTGCAGCATAAGATAGAATATGAGTCCAGGCAGGGCTGCATTGTTAATTGGCTGTCAACCTGATTATTAAGCTAGTAACACTTAATACACACATATTCTAAATTACTTGCAGTGCAGCAAGGACCAAAGCTGGAAAGAGTCCAGTCTAAATATCATATGTTAATTCAAGTATATTAGACCAAATACAGAAGGTACAAAAATGTTTTCCTATAGATTTATGTTTTTATTAAGATAGCCACACCTGGAATTGGATGATAACTCGCTGGGAGGCTGGGAGGTTAGGGGCCACCTTGGGTGTTACATCTGGAGGGAAGCGCCAAAATAGCAGGAGTTGTAACCTGTCCCTTTGAAGTGGTTTAGAGTTCATAAAGGGGGTGTACTTTAACTTTTCACACGGCTATAATAGGCACAACAGAAAGAGTTTTAGATAAATCATGTTGTATATTGGGCTTATGTACGCTCCTGTAATGGACATAGCACTGTCTGTAAATTTTAAAAGACTGTGGGTATGTTTCAAGCATTAATAAAGCAATTTAAAACATGCAAAAAGCTTTTTAAAAGAAAAATACAGTCAGACAACTTTTTTAGGATCTGTATCCTATACTGCAGAACTGGAGCTAAATGTCACATTAACACCTTCAAGAAAGCTGCTTAGTGCCTATTTTGCTAAATGTTTGCTATGTTTGCTAAATCTGAAGTTCTTTAGCATTTTCAAAATTTACTAATGCCTTTCTGTTTAAGATTTCAGGCAACAAGGTATGGGGGCAGCAGACTGCCTTGTGTTGTGCAGTAATATTAGTGTTCATCCAGAATTTTTATTTCTTTGCAATATGATAAAAACAGAATTGGCTGTATGATGCTTAGAGATGTTCCGTGGGGGACAGCGTCAGAATTCATTACCTGATTGTGTTGCACATATTCATGAACTCAGCCAGGGAACTCCTAGCTTGGAGTACTATGTACAACCCAGAAGCTAATGGCATATTAAGATAGTGCCCCGAGTGTGACAAACATGAACACAGTGACATTAAATTGTACAGGAAGCTTAAAAATTCACCAGTTACATAACATAAGTCTAATCAATTTTGTTTTCTTTACAGGTATTATATCATTTTTTATAAATCAGACTGAAAAAAAAGAATTAGGCAGTGCAAAGAAGATTTTCACGTCTTACAATAACGTAAAACAATTTTTGGTTCCTTTGTAAAGCTGTTTAATGTGTCCTTCACAAACTTCTCATTTTCCTCTTACATCAACATGCTTTTCATTTTTTATAAAGAATAAAACCCTTCTGTTTTTAATACATACCTTTATGATGACCAAATATATTCAATTCTGTGCTTTTCTATGCAATGTAGGGCAATTATAGCTGGTGGTAGAGACTGGCAGGGAGCTGTACATAGCTTTCTCAACACAACACCAGGCCTCATATATACATCTTAGCTAATGCCAACATGTGATAAAGAACCTTAGTGAATAAAAGGGACTGAAAACCGGTGACAGACTGTAAGACAGGTAAGGCTGGGCAGAAAAGTACTGGATGATGCTGGGTGTTCTACAGCCAGAAAATATAGTAAACGCTAAATGAAGTACTGCAGCTTCTAAAACACCCTTTTCCCCAAATATATTCTAAAATTAGAATGGAGGTAGATTAAATGACAACTATAAATGTTTCATAGCAGATTTTCTCTACTGATAGAGGTCTATCATTTACATCTTACACATTTCTACAATGTTAGCTCCATGCCATTTGTGGTACTAAGTCCATATTTTTCTAGCATTTCTTTCACTTAGTAATAATGTTCAACTAAAACTTTCAAGAGCTGTCAAGAAAGAACAAGCAACTTCTAACCTAGGTCATGACTCTCAGATGGTAAGCAGGGGTGTAGTGGGGCGGGCACGGTTGGGAACGCCATGCCCTTACTTTTTTCAGTAATGGGCAGGCATGCCCACTCCTATTTTGCAAAGATCTCTGCCTGGCTGGTCCGGCCCCTCGCGGGGTCAGGAAAAGAACCCTGCTTGGGCGCACCGGCCAGAGCTGCAGACCATGTCTCCTGTATGGAACTGCAGGCTCAGGGCGGTGGGCGGGTTTTCTCTCTGAACAGGCCTAAGCTTGCTAGGGGAGAGCAGGCAGGATCTTGTATCATGACGTCGCTCTGGGGGAAGCTTCACGCATCCTAACTAAACAATGAGCATATCCACATTGGGACTAAACTGGTATCTAAATAGACAAAAAGCTCTGCAAGCAATACAAAGCATTTCTCGCCTACACATCACACTATCCAGGTTAACACAAAATGGCCAAGGTGAGGAGTGCCAGGAGTATGTAAAGAATTTTGACAACAACAAATACATTACCGCTTGGTTTTATTTAAAGTGTAAAAAAAGTGCTTTGTGCTTCATTTTAGGTATATTCATCTAAATATATCCTTCGAGTCAAACTTTTAACAGAAAACAACACAAAATGTATTTGTGCATTTCTTTTGGTGACTTTTTTAAGATCACATAATGGTACTAATAATAACATTTGTAATAATAATAATATTACATAGTTATGGTTAGTCAGCTTGAAAAAAGACATAAGTCCAACAAGTTCAACCACTAGGAATATAAACATATCCAATAAATATATATATCCACATATATTGAACAGTTTAATTTAGGTTAGCAGGGATCTAGTGCAGAAGTCTACAAAAGCAATACAACGGAGTTATTAAACTGAAAAGAGATTTTAAGATCCAAATAGAATATGTGTAGTCAGCATTTCTTTCTAAGTCTTTTTTTTTTACTTTTTATTGTTATCCTATCCTAAAAACATTGCTATAAAAAAACGAAAAATAAGTTAACTTCAAGTTAGGTTATTCTTTTGGTTTTTTTTGCTCCCTTCAGTTTTTGAGGAACTGTTAAGGGTACCTGCAATATCAAGAGTCCTGGGGCTTGTGTGGCTGGGCAAATATTTCTTGCATTTAGGTGCATTTGGCTGTATATGTTTTTAAGTTCCATTTCTGAACTCATTCACAGATGCTTCTGGCCTTCTTTCAAGCCGCAGCAAGCTTTTACATTATCATTTGCAAGTATGGAAAAAAAAGAATTACTGCTAGGGAAAAAAAACTACATGGGACCTTACCCAGCCTTACCGGTATTATAGTTATGAAGATTAGTTATACTGCAATGAGGACCAAGGAAGTGTTGAACTAGATAGATTGTGGGAGCTGCCAGAGATGCCAGGCATTTACATTTTTTAGCAACAGTAGACCAGCTTGGTAATTAGAACTGAGAAGATCTGACAATGCCTAATTTTCAACTTCATTCAGTAAGATATGTACACCTGACAAATGTACTTTATACATTACATACACCTGAACTCTGTGTGTTACATACTTCTGACTCCTGCACTCTGTGGTACGGCACCCTGTTGACCTTGAGCAGTGTAGACTCAGTGCAGACCCTCCCATTTTTAGAAAAGTATATGTTTCTCTCCTTACTATTTGATCTTTGATATTATAGCCACCTCTTAAAAATGAGTGTAAGAAGGTTAGAGAAAAGAGGTTTGCAGCTACCAAGGTTGATGCAAAACTTAAATATGTATTTTTGCATAAAGGATCAATGCATAATTACATACATTTATCAACATATAATCACCTAAATCCTGTTTAACATTTCACAGGACCTAGGTGTTTGGTACAAACCTATGATGAAAGGAAAGCACGCTTCATTCTAGGTATGTACCAATCAACACATAAACCTTTTCTGTAGATATCTTTTGACTCATCAAACATATACACAATTTATTTATATACAGCAACACCAGGATCTGAGTCTTCCAATATCCCGTATAACACCCACCAATACTACCTTAGTGGGTTGTTCACATACCTGACTTTTCAATACTGAAATGTAAGTGAATACAAATCTACCTTGTTTTCCACATATTTTTCTGATTATACGCATGATAGACAATCTAGTGTTAACATATCTTTGTACTAACGGGAGACCTAATGCTTGTGCAACCATACATCACTTTATTTATATTGGTAAATATGATGGTATATGAACTTTATTAATATCAAATTGACTGTATCAACGATATGTTTTATATACCCTTTATATACATTCAAACTGTTAGGCGTGTTAAGTATTATATCCCTGAAGAAGCCTACGCGTCGAACTAAACACGGCGAAATACAGCCCCCCCTTTATTTTTCCCTATGTGTTTTTCCTGAATATTAGGAGAACGTATGTATAGTGTATTAAACACCTAAGTCCTGTGAAATGTTAAACAGGATTTAGGTGATTACATGTTGATAAATGTTTGTAATTATGTATTGATCTTTTATGCAAAAATACATAGTTAAGTTTTGCAATCAACCTTGGTAGCTGCAAACCTCTTTTCTCTAACCTTCTTACTCTTTATACCCTCCTAATATTAGCAATGTTTTACCACATCTACTGCAGTATGCTAAGCTAACAACATCATTGCTTATATCATGATGCCCAAGGGTTCATCCTATCATTGCCGCTGTTGCAGAACAAAAAAAAAATGAGGATCTAGTTGTTAAGCTGCGTACACACTTCCAATTTTTGTTGTTGGAAAGGATCTTTCACGATCCTTTTCAACGACAAGGGAGTGCACGATGCATGAACGGTGCTGTACATACAGCACCGTTCATGCTCTATGGAGAGGGGAGGGGGAGAGCGACGGAGCGGCACCCTGCTGCGCGCTCTCCCCTTCCCTTTCATTAGGATCGGCTGTCGTCCATCGTCCGTGGATCCGGCAGGTCGGTCGTCCAGACGATGGACGACACCGACTGTACACACGGCAGATTTTCGCCCGATAATTGGCCGATGCCGATTATCGGGCGATAAAAATCTGACGTGTGTACGTAGCTTTAGGCAAGAAAAGTTAAGATCTGGTTGTTAAGAGGAAAAGAACACTGGCATCTAGTTGCTTAGTGGAACATTGTGGGAAATGTACATTTCAATGTCCTGCTTTAATGTTTATTTTTTAAAGTTTGGAAAAGTTTTGAGATATTTTAAAATGTGAAAACATGAACATGTTATTTGTAAAATGAACAAAGGGTTTTCAACTACACATAAATGATATGATTTATTGAATATATTCATTTTTTTGTGTGCCATGACATATTCGGTCACACTTTATACCTTTCCGAATAAAATCACCTTGGTGATTTTATAGAGAAATGTTGATTTGTATTTTTTGAGGACAGGTTTGTATTTTATAATTATGGAGTCGGTGTTATGCAATATCATGGTACAAAAGTCAGGGTCTAATGAGAAGGGGAAGAGTATCCTTAGTACAGGGTAAATTGATAACAATGCTCTTTAACATCACAAATATGCTAAACAGGACTGCAGTACTACAAAAGTTTACAATTGTCAGTAAAGGTAAGCTGATGTATGTAATGTATTGATGCAATATGCTTGTCCTGAAAACGCATAACTTTTTTACATCTAACTGTCATGGGCAGTACCAGATTTTTTGCTGCTCATGACTAGGAAACAGCCTGCTGATTTGCCGAGAGGTCAAGCTCTCGGCGAACAGGAGGATTTCCAGTGCTGCATGATGCACCCTGGAAATCCTCTGGAATCCCCGAGCACTAGCGGTTAATTAACCTCTAGTGCCCGGGGATCACACACTCTTCTCAATAAATGCAGCCACAGCTGCAATCATTGGGAAGATGCCCAGCACAGGAGAACCTCCTGAGATTGTAATATAACTATCTCTTATGAATGATACATTCGTATCTGTAACAAATGTATGATTTATAAGAGATACTTATATTACAATGTCAAGAAGTTCTCCTTTGCTGGGCATCTTCTCAATGATTGCAGCTGTGGCTGCATTCATTGAGAAAAGTGTGCGATCCCTGGGCACTAGAGGTTAATTATTCTCTAGTGCCGGGGATCGCAAACAGGAGGATTCCCAGGGAATCCTGTGAATCACCTGTGAATCCACCTGTTATAATTTATGTGATCTTCGGATGGTTTCTCGAAATCAGTTTGCAGAAATTTCGCGGAACCATCGAAAGTTCAAGGAAATTTTTGCTGCAGATATCACTGGTGCAAAAGTGAGTTGACAGGGAGTTAGGTTATGGATGGGAGATGTAGATGGGGCTGTTGATAAGGGATGCAGGGGTAAGCCATAGGTAGTGGTGAGTTGCACATAGAGGTGCAGAGGTACGCTGAGGATGGAGGCTGACAGAGTGTACAGAGCTCAGCTGGGGTAGGACAGGGTGAGGGGGTAAAAAAAGTGAGTGGTGGATGACGTTAAAAGGGGACAGTGCAAGGGGGAGCTGTGGATGGGGTTGCATGGGTGAGCTATATATGGGATAGAAGGTGCAGAGGTGAGCAGTTGATGGCATATGCAGAGGTAAGCTATGGACTGGAATGAGGGGTGGAACATAGGTGAGCTGTGGATAGGGGTTTTTGGATAAACCATGGATGAAGGGGCAGAGGTTACATAAAGAGGGCAGATGGAGGGGCGGGGGGTGTCAGTGAGACAATGTTATGAGGGTGTAGAAGTGAGCCATGGATTGGAAGGCTCAGGGGGTCCAGGAGTGAGTCATGAATGGGTGCAAAAACAATCTGTGGACAGGGAGTAATGCATAGGCAAGCTATGGATGGGGAGAAAGGTGGAAAATAAGGCAGTGAAGGGGGCAGGGCTAAGGTGGGCCATGGGTGAAGGAAGGGGTGCAGAGGTGAGCTGTGGATGAGGGGTGCAGAGGTTAGATGAGGTGTGGGATGGGGTGAAGGGGAGTATAGCAGTAAACTTTGATATGAGGGTGCAGAGGTGAACTGTGGATAGGGGATTAAAAAGTGAGTGCTCTTCAGGTAAACTATGGACAAGTCAGAAGTTAGCTTGATCATTTTCAAACCATAAACTGTAAGCCTATATGTATCTTCTGCATTCTGTGTCATGTGCTCCTGATCTCTGCACTCTGCATTGTATACCAATGACTCCTGCACTCTGTGTTACATACTTCTGACCCCTTATTCTGCCACTGTAATCCCTTACAATTTTAACCACAGCCTGGCTACACCTTGAATTCATCATGGCTCCTTACACACAGGTGCCAACCTCAAGGTGCCCATAATCACACTCCTAACAGCTCCCATATAGAGCACTGTGCTCATTTGCAAACGATGTAAAGCTATAAAAATGAGATACACCCTATGAATCCCCTGCTCCATGCCTTTTCAGTGGTAGCAGCACGCATGGGTCATAGGAGCAATGATGCTGCGCTAGCAATGAGAACATAGCACTCAGCATAACCCTATACGGCCCCCTGGTGGCAGGTTGGATGTGTGTAGAGCATGCCAGCAGAGACCCGTGAAGCATTCAAACAGCAGGTTAGCAAGGACGTGCACATCGCTTCCTAATAGCAGCAGATAGCTTCATCCAAGCTCTGCTCAACTGCAAGAATCTGCAAAAACCGCACTGGATGTGTCCTGCCATAGCCAGGATCCAGCCTGTACCCTACACACACGACAGCCAAGGTAAGCCCCATTTACACATATTACATGCTATTCCCATGAGAAGGACAGACATCAGAGAATCTCTTCTAGACTTGGATCATCTTTTAGCTGATATGCATGCATGTGCCCAGAACATTGGCATTTTAAATCTTTCAGATGGCACATTATTCATTATTGCTTTTATTATTCCAAATCAGGTTCATTGATTGATGAATGTGCAGTTTGCTGATTTATGCCTAGGGAATCAGAAGTGACCTTTAAAAGGGTTAATCCTGTTGTATGCTTTCTTACCATGTTCTCAGAAATGCATTTAACCCATTCTCCAGTTCTTGCTGCAGGGGATGCTGTGATATACTGATATGCAGGTGTCACTTTGTTTGGCTGTTGTTCCAAGTGAGCAATCTATATATACTCTGTGCATTGTTTCCATAAAAGACAATTCATATTAATGACTTTATTGGAATTGTTAATTGCAGCTGATGTGCATTTACAAGGGTGCTGATTTGACAGCTATGGTGACATGTTGTATTATAATAAAGTTGGAGTTCCCATAATTTGAAAGGTGACTAATTCAGGTCATCAGAGGGGGAGGGGGAAATTGATTAGGCAGAGTCAGGTGATATTTTGGATAGCTCTTAGGTGTGTGTATACACCTGTTGCACACAGTCACAGATGCCTTGTAATAGGTGTGCAGATTTGGCAAACTTGTCACATGATGTTCAGCAAGTACACAGTGTTTGCATCTGCTGGAGTAGACCAGGTGTAATGGTTGCTGGGAAATTCTGCAGCAGTCCTAATAGACAGACACTGTCTGCATTCACCAAGCTAGAGACACACAACATGTTTTTGCAAGGAGGAGACATTGGATTTAAAACTGCAGTAAATCCTGGAGGGTTTTCCAGTATAACTAAACAACTGTATTACTATTGCTACTTGCTCGGCCAAGTAACACAAAGGCGGTGAAGCTGGTACTATAAGGAACCAGCTCCTAAATTGACTTTGTTGCCACCTTGATCCATGTGAAACTGCAAACTTCTGAGTATGGGTGAACCTACTAAAACCCCCCAGCCTCCCACAGTGCTTAGTAGCTTCAGCAAAGTGCCATTCAAATATTGACTTCCAGAAAGTCAGTATTTGCATTGGATATTGAGGGGGCAGTGATACAGAGTACAGAAAAGTGGCTGGGTAAGAACAGCCCATCATTTAATGCATGGGTTCCTCAAATCGATAATGATCTTAAATTAGAGAGGCACGGACAACAAATTGTTTAGTTATATGTTTTAGAAGATCAACTTCATAATTTCAATTCCACTTTAGATTTTAGATCATAGGCATCATAATATTTTTTAGATCATAGGCAGATGACTAAATAGTTCTTCCATAAATGTAGGAAATATATTTTTTGGAGAATTGTCTAATTTTGAAAGTACATGGACACATTTGTATTTTTTATGTTAATATGAAATAATGGGTTTAAGCCTAATTGACTATCTTGCTATTTATTAAAATACCATAGTCATGCTGAATTTACAGTAATACAAATTGGGCTGTTTTACCAGTTTTCTATCCAATAATAATTATCCTTTGATCACAGCACTTCTGAAAGTCTGACCATGGCTCTCCTGCACAAAGCAGCAACTCTACTCTCCAGAGCTCCAATTAACATTGCTGCAGTAGTAAATCACAAGGGTTCACTTGGACTGATTGGTGGATGTGTTGCATGGAGTTGAATTCCTATAGCCAATATGGTGTGTGAAGCAGAAGATGTCATATGAAAGACTGATTTTAGGGTGTGGTAATTCAGTAGTGTGTCAGAGATTTCACTGAGCAGAGATTTTTGAGCAAGTGACCCGCTTAGTCATACACACTGTGTGACTTCTGGAAGCTTGTTGGGTGTTTTTTTGTGATTTCACGAACTATTCTAAAATTCCTGAATAGAAAGGGTACTATGGCTTTCTGTTTGTCTATAGTTTTGATTTTAATACTTTTCAGTGGAATTGTACCAAAAACATTGAAAATGGGCACAGTGCATGTACTTTTATGATTATCCGGTATTTATGTAGTGACAACATAATATAGTGCTGTACAGAGTCTATTGTCATGTCACTAGCTCAAAGGGGTTCACAATCTAATGTTCTCACCATAGTCATATGAGGAAGCCAATTAACCTAACTGCATGTTTTTGGAATGTGGGAGGAAACCAAAATACCCAAAGGAAACCCATGCAAATATGGGGAGAACCTGCAAACTCCATGCAGATAGTGTCCTGGCCAAGGCTCAAATCTGGGACCTAGCGCTGCGAAGGGCAGAGTGCTAACCTCTGAGTCTCTGTACTTTTAGCAATCAGAGTTTACCTGATCTGACAACAGTAAACCAAAATCTGGTATGTTAATATGTTAGGAACACACTGATTATTTATTAGAATAATACTCAATTGGTCATTTTGACAGTGATTTTTTTGCGGGGGGACTGGAATGTAAGAAGGAACATTTTCCTTACTTGCAGGATCCATAAATGGGGACACACAGGGAAATATGCATGCATTGTATTTTTTTCATTTTTCGTAAACATACCTTACATACCATAAGAACGTTTTCATGCTTATCTGTAGATTTATTGTAGGGTCAAGTAATAAAGGCTTTACAATTGTATGAAGCTGTTTAAGTGTCAGATATAATGTCAGTAATCTCTGATGAAAAGAAAAGTGGTTATGAGTGACACTTTTGAATGTGCAACCAATGCCTTTTTATAAAAAATATATAGAGAATTATGAAATATGTATGTCACAGCTTTAATATACAGGCACAAAATCAATAAGAAACTATTATTCTGCATGGAGATTCACAATAAGAGTGAAAGGTCACCAACCTTCTAATTTAGCTCTGAGTATCATCAATTACAATTGGCTTATCATTGCTACAGTTCAAAGGGCACTTGTAATGTGTCATTTTGACTTCTTAAGGTGAAGTACAGCTTCTATGCTGTTTGACAAGTAGTTCATGCTGAGCAATTTAATATCACTTTATAATTAAGCAAATTGTGTAAGGATGATTTTGGATGGCAGCTGGGAGAATACATGACTCTAATGCATTGCCATCAGTGTAGACCTTCAGTTTTCTCCAGCCTTTCCATCAATCTTTTAGTTAGATACTCGGCAAAAAATTGTGCAGATGTAAGCTAATTATGGGATATTCTAGAACCCTTATAGACCTCCCAATGCTTATATATACTTTTTCTGCTCCAAGGTTCCTTCAATTCAAAGTAGATCTAGAGTGAAGAAAATTAACTACTACTGTATGTATTATCCCGCCAAAAAGTTGCAAAAAATTATATTTTTTTAAAATAATTTCTTTACTTTCCACCTCATTAGTTTAAATAGTGGAATAATAAAGCAATTTTACCTATTGGGGACCTGGTTAACTCACATGAGCTTATCACATTGGAGATTCTTCTCCACAGCCATGAACTCTCATATTCTAAAATTTTTGGTTATTTTCAATCTTTTTTTGGTCAAAACTACACCTTGGCCAACCCTTATATTGCTACACATCCTTTGAAAGTTCATCCAAGTCTATTGTTAATTAATGGAGATTGATTTCTACTATATATGATGTTTTAAAGTCCTCAAAGACAAAGCTTTTATATATGACTACTTGGGAATGTGATTTGAGTTTCACCTGGGATCTTGATGAATAGCAAAAATTGCCTATATCTTATCTAAAGTATTAATCAATATTTAAATGGAAAGGTTGAACTACAAAACTATCCTAAGATGATGCTTGGTGCCAGACAGATCTCTCACCTATACCCACAATCCTTTTGGTTTCATGGGATGCATAGAAGTATGATGAGCTTATATAGTGGTCTAGCCCCACAGCTCAAGATAAAAGAGTCTTTGAATTGATTTTCCAGGTAAAGGATGTAAATCCCTGTATCCATCTCTATAACTACCGTTACCCAAACATACTGATTCGTTTTATGCTGCTAGGTGCTCAAGTTACTGTTGCTAAGATGAAAGGTCCAAGGTCAAACTCATTTGGCTCATGATTAATGACAAACCCACCTGTATTCAATAACAACCTTGCTGTGTTTGATAAAACATGGGATATGTAGATAGTATGTTTATCTACATAAAGAGTCATGTTTAAAGAAACTTAAGTTAGAGCCTTATTTTTTTCTTTTCTCTTCCTTTACTATTTCTTCTTTTTTAAGAGCGTTATACCCTCCATATTTAGGGCAAAAACTTAATAGCTCATTTGTTTACTTATGACGCTAAGCATTATGATGATGTATGATGTATGATGATATTGAGCTGTTATAAAATATAAATACCATAAGTTTTGCACTGATTGCAATTCATCTTGTAATATCTCTCTTTTTCCTTCTTCTGCCTACATCACCTGATCTCACACTGCGCAGGCACGAGATTGGGTGACTAAGCCTGTTGTAAAAGCGAAAAAAAGAGTGCCGATTTCACTGTGCAAGCGGGAGATCAGCATCTCTTTCCTATCAGTATAGGAAAATGCCTGAGATTGGGCATGTGCAGATGGAGCAGCCAAGCGCCTCCCTGGATGCGTGACGTAGGTATCCCGGCAGGCTTTGTACTCCTACTGAAATGGGGGAATGCTTCACCCATTTTATTAAAAAAAAGGGTGTTGTAGTTAAAAACATATTTTTACTTTATATAAAAAGGGTTGTCTACACTTTCATGTAAAGTAAAAATTTGAGTTTAGTCCGCTTTAACTTTATTTAGGTTTCACTAGTTTCCGATACTGTAATATTTTGCTTTTGTACAATTTTTATCAACATATACACAGGGTACATGCATTATCAGAAGATCCTTCACTATTCATGCAAAATATCTGATATGCACATAATCTGTGGGTTAGCTGAGCATATAAAAAGAAGATATCGGCTCCAAATGCATTGCAGCAGAAGCTGGTAATGTACCAACAGCAGCTAATGAACAAGGTCAGCTTTAAAGGGAACCTAGTTATATTCTTCAGATTAACAAAAAACCTCAAGCACATAATTAAAAATGAGCTGCATTTCTTTTTAAACTTGTTTTTACTTTGACAAAGTGTTTGTTTATGGAGTCAATCTTTGTGGAGGTTGACAGTGATTTTTGTTGTATCTTATGGATTACTAGAGGATAGTGAAAGGCCTGCAATATCATGTTCCATGATTCCTTGCATTGTGTATCATGTAAGTGGTTACACTTGTGGTCTATGCACTCAATGGAGTGGCTACAAAGTCATTTTGAATGGAGCATGAAGTGTAGCCACAGGCCATATGGATTTGCAGTTCCCTTTAAAAGATATGGAGTATGTTTTGTAAATCAAGAGGAATTATGGCATCAGTATGCACATGCACAAAAACAAGCTAAATTAGCACTTTACAAAAAAAAGGATCAGGCAGTTATTGCAGAAAGGCAAGCAATGTCTCCCCTGCAATACCTCTGTCTCACCTGGCTGATTGCACTGGTGAAATGCAAAAAAAAGCTGGGCTGCGCGGCGTCAGCAATGGTTGCCAGGATAACTCAGAAATCCCAGCTTCCCTTGTGTGTAAGGGGGATGACTGAACTCCCACATGCCTGCGCAAGGTCATCCAGGCATGACCGATCAAGATGGCAAAAAATGAACTCTAGAAAGAAGAAGAAAGAAAGTCGGTGACACCCGGCGATGGAACGTAGGTGGGTGAGTATGGCAGGCTTAGTTCTGCTTTAAGGTATTGTTACCAGTTTGGCAGGATCACTCCTGTATCAATGACATAACTAAAAACCTAGGCATTTGGCTATGTGACCTCCTTAAAAATAAGGGCATGTAGGGCAATGTAGGCATTTAGACTTTAGAAGAATTTAAATACCAGGTATGTAAGTTCTGGTGGGTCTTAGGGACTGTCATTATCACTCTAACCTGCCAAAGGTTCTTAAACAGTTGTATGTCTCTGCTGCATTTAAAAGTTGTGCAGAAGCAGTATAAAGCCCATTGTTTATTTAAAAATCACCCAAACCACCTTTCTTCTAACCCAAAATCTATTTTTCAGTATTTCTGGCATCATTCCTCAGTCTATACAGTTTTTTTCTGAAGAAAATCATTTTTTGTGGATGTATTGAACAGTATCCTGCCAGTAATAGCATTTCCAAAGTAACAACACCAATCGCCCCGTCTCATTTTAGAGGAACATTGCTAAACCATTGCCTGGAAATTAGCAAGAGTTGTCAGTCTGCTCACCCTATTGACTGCAAAGCAATATAATAATATTGTAAAATTCTCAGTATCATTCTTCCTTGTTAACAAAGTATTTTTTTGCTGAGATACATATTCACATCAGGCATACACCTTGTTAGTAAAGGGTAGGACCACCTTTTGCATTCAGAACTGTCGTAATTCATTATGGTGTAGATTTAGCAAGGTGCTGGAAATATTCCTCTGGGATTTTCGTTCATATTTATATGATAGACACATAATTAGTAAGGATTTGTTGACTGCACATCCATGTTGTAAATCTGGCAAGATATCCCGCTTTAAGCAGCCATCAGAAGATGGAACCACTAAGGTTACAAAGGGATGCACGTGGTCAGCAACAATATTAAGGACTGTGGCATTTAAATAATGCCCATTTGGTACTAAGGAGCCCAAAGTGTGCCAAAAAAAATCCCTTCCTACACCATTACACCACTAACACTAGCCTGAACCATTGATGTTGCTAAAGTCAAATTCTAAATCAACCATCCAAATGTTGCAGAAAAAAATCAAAAGTCATCAGACCAGGCAATGATTTCCAATTTTCTTTTGTCCAATTTTGCTGAGCTTGTGTGAATTGTAGCCTCAGGTTTCTGTTCTTAACTGACAAAAGTAGCACTCATTGTGGTCTTCTGCTGATGTAGCGCATCTGCTTCAAGGTTTTACATGTTGTGAATAAGGAGATGCACTTCAGCATACCTCATTTATAAAAAGTGTTTTTTGGGGTTACTGCTCAAACTGGCCATTGCCTTCTGCCTCTGACATTAAAGAATGCTTAAAGAATTCAAAAAGACATTTTCTCTCAAAGAGCTGCCACTCGCTAGATATTTTACCTTTTTCAGAACATTCTCCCTAAACCCTAGAGATGGATGTCTATATGAATCCCAGCAGATCTGAAATTTTCTGAAATACTCGGGAACTCAGAAATTGTGAAATACTCGGCACAGCCCACAAAATCAATTAAATTCCATTGCTTAGTTTTAACTTCATCAGGTCATCCTGACAATGTTTAGATTTCTAAATGCACTAAATTGTTGCCATTTGATTGCCTTATTAAACATTTACATTTAACAATAAGTTGAATCGGGGTCCCTAATAAAGTGGCCAGGTAGTGTCTATTACATCTTAAAATAAACCTGTGCTTGATACATATAAAAATTGTGCTTAAAGAATTCAAAATGATGTATAGTAATATTGGTTGAAAAGACATTTTATCATGCCTTAAGCAGACTCTAGTGTGCCTTCAATGCTGTTGAAACTTAATGAATCAGGAGCAATGGCTCTGATGAGACCCATAATGTCTCCTTGAGCTTGATAATATATCCTGGCCTTTTAACTAGATTTTTTTTAGCAAATATGCAGCAAATGTACACTTTGCCCTATACAGATAAGTACTAGAGAAAGACTTCATGTCGAATACCATCAAAAAGGAACAGCAATTATACTTATAAAGGTTGCATTGAGACTACTCTCAGGTAATAAAGCAAAACACACACTAACTGAAACACTATAAAGTTTAATATTGTTAGTATTGAGGTAAAGAAAAGAAACAGTCAAATGTAACATAATGATCTAGTACTGTCTTCTCGTTGCTATTTCACAAGGAAGACATCATAGGATAGAACAACCTCAGGAAAACAGGACCCTTTAATGCAGAACCAAAGCCCCACGACTCACCTATCCACATTCCATCATAGGGCACCGCCATCTTCCTTTCCTCTTTTTCCTCCTTCTTCTCCTTTGGCCATCTTGATTGGCAATGCCAAAATGATGTAACTCCTGCGCAGGTGCCCTGGAGGTATTATAATTAAGAAACAGGATTTATATAGCGCCAACATATTACGCGGTGCTGTATCGGGGTTGCAAATCACAGATGAATACAGACAGTGACACAGAAGGAAGAGAGGACCCTGCCCCGAAGAGCTTACAATCTAGGAGGTGGGGGAATTAACACACAATTGGAGGGGAGATATATAGTGGTGGGAAGTAGTGATGGTTTCAAAAGACACAAGAAGATGGGTGGGCAAGTTTGAAAAAATGGGTTTTGAGTGCTCTTTTAAATGAGCAGAAAGTAGGAGCAAGCCGAATAGGAGGAGGAAGACCATTTTAATGCAGGGGTGGTAGCCACAAAAGTCCCCCATTTATCCTATATTTCACTTTCTATACTGTTAAAGAGAAATTAGGGTTCACAAAAAGTAAGTGGCCAGATATGTGTGACAGGGTAGCATGGTGTGACAGGTATAGTTTTTTGTATCTTGTGATGGGGCCGTAGTGATATAAATTTAAGAGGTTTAATTTCTTCTTACAGAGAAATTGAGGTTCAAAGAGAGTAAAAGGATAGCTGTGTGTTACAGGCTAGCATGATATGATGGGTATACCATTTTAATGGAGAAGAGGGGGGGGGGGGGCAAAAGAAGTTTCCTACTGGCTCCCACATTTCCAGTTGCCAAAACCCCTTTTTTCAGAGAAACTGCAGTTTACAGGATGTAAGTGGCCAGCTATGTGTAACAGGCACCCCACCAGCCACACAGTCCTTTTTCACCGCAGCGTCTGCGGATTTGACTCCAGGCAGCAGTGAGTGGTACTGAGCGTCTGCCCCGAGCCAAGGTTCCATGGCATGAGGAAGGGTTAACCGCACTGGAGCCTCAACACCAACCTGAATGCAGCCTTGAAGTTTTGTGAATGAGCACATTTATATTTGGCACACCACAGTATAGAGTAAATTGTCAGTACCCTAATACTCGTTGCCATGGAAGGGGCCCCCGGGGGTCCCTATCATGCAAACTCATTTTGGGGACCCTGGTCTTGTAATAGCCCCCCTAATGTGAAAATGTCCCTGATTGTTATTAGGATTTTATGCCTGTGACCCCGTATTTGGCAACCTGTTATGTTTAGGGAAATTTGGTTTAGTAACAGTTCTCAGGGATCCCTGAGTGCTCTGAAAATTCTACATTTTTTTTTTTGGCAGAGAGCACAGCTGATTGCCATGTTTATAGTACATGCCCACTCTAAGGGAGCTAACACTGAGCATGCTCAGGAAGCTCCCTCTCCTGGTAGCACAATATAATAGAGAAACATAAGAGATGCGTGCACTCCATCCCCCGCAAGACAACGATCATAGAGGGAATGAGCAGAGATCTGGATCTGGCAGGTACGCGGGCGCCCTTGTTATATCAATAAGTGGGTTCATCAGCGGTTTAAAATTTGAGGTTATGAGGTTAGGGTTATCAGGTCAATAGCAGCTTGTTTTCTTTTGGGGTTTTATATCAGTATTTAGTATGTACACATACACACATAAATATATTTTACTATAAAACTATGCCACAGATATTAACTCTTTGAGTTATGTATGTAGTTCTTTTAATCTCCCACAAACTTGCCTTAGGTTAGGTAAACTGTAGTGTAGAATAAAATTGGCAGATGCTAAATATTTTAGAGCTTGTATCTGTTTCTTGGATTAGGGAAATTGAATAATATGCTGTGGAACTCAGGCCTTTGCTATATTTGAAATTGCATATTTTGGCTGCTGTTACTCCTAAATTCATGTATGTATTCATAACCTGCTGTACAGTGTCCATATCCAAATCTCATAATAAAGAAAAAATACATGGCAGTGAAAATAAATCATTTATTAATCTTGCAGCTAAATGTGATATCTATATAACTATATATAATAATATATATAACAGAAATCTTTAATGGGGAACCAGAACAGGAAAACAGTATGTCATCACCTGAAAAATATATAAAACAGGAATATTTCCATAGAAAAATGTTAGATGTCTCTGTAACACAATTGGACATATTTAAGTCAGTGAATTGATAATGATGCAGTGACTCAGACAAGTTACGAATCATCTCTCCATACTGTAAAATATAATCAGATTTGTTGATTTTGGTTCTAAATTTATTATTTTAAAATCCAGGGTAATGTTTTCAATAGGCATAATTAAACCTGTAAAGTTAAAAAAGCCAGTTGCTAGGGAATTTGTGGTAAAAAAGACATTGTATGGCATTGTATGTCTGCCACAGAATTTCTCCTCCTCCCTGGTAGTGTTTTTTTTATGAATTGTATAGTGACTTCATGTTGTATGTGTCAGGTGGCTAAAGGAAATAACTTGATGTGTTGGTCATCCTGATCAGCAAACCAAGATGGCTGGGGACTGGACCCCAAAGAGGGCAAGGGATAATATGAAAGTGCAGCAATGTCATTGCTAGAGGAGAGTATGTTGCAAAGTAAATTTGCCAAAATGTGCAAATAAGCTATGCATTCTGGAACATTTATTTCCATACTTGTAATAATTAGCACCAACATATTAATCAGCACTTTACAATGTCCATTGTCATATGGCTAGCTGTCCCTCAAAGGGGCTAACAATCCAATGTTCCTACTATAGCCAAATTTTTATTAACGCAGTCCAAATGCAATATTAAAGGGTGTTTTTGTGAGGAAACCCACACAATCACAGGAAGAACATACATATGCCTTGCAGATAGTGCCCTGGCTGAGATTCGAACCTGCAAAACTGCAAGGGGAAGAGTGCCATTATGGGTCGCCCACCAGTATGCAGACTTTATTCCCATTTTGAGCAGCATTTAAAAAATGATTACAATAACATTTCTGATATTACCTTGCCAAGTTCCCTCCATGTATTCTTTTTTTGTTTTCTATTGTCAAGGGGAGGTTTGTGTGAGGCTCAGGTGTAAGGCCCTGGTCAGCACCAGTAGTCACCAGTAGTCACCAGTTTAGTTTTTCTTCTAAACCTATACTTACAAATTACGGGCGGATGGACAGAACAAAAAAGTAGTTTTCTGCCATTTCACACTACATTCACACAATATTTTGAGGAAGACTTATTATTGAAACAAGCAAAAGTGGTTCAAAGTCTTTTTTTAACTGCAGAGTCTCATCATCAGTCTTCTGCTCAACTTCGTGTAAACTTGTATAGGAAGGCTTTTAAAAACCATGGTAATTAGGATTTTGAAAGTGTTTGAAAGACATTTACAAACTTTAATGAGAAATACTTAGAAACGTGTTTCCACTTTCTGTACCAGTTCCCCTTTAAAAACAATCACAGTACTAGAAAACAGTTTTCATAGCAGTTTTTAGGTGTTTGATAAAGCAAAATAATGCAGAGAACTCCACTCTGGGGAATATTGAGCCCCTGCACAATATTATATGGCTTTACCCATTTCTGTGACTAGGTCTTCACATATCTGGGTGCCTGTGTCCTCTGTAAGTGAAGAACCAACCAATAGAGGGTGGCAGAATGCATTTCCAGAGAAGATAAAGGTAAGTGTTTACCCATGTGGTTTACCTAGGAGTGGATTTAAGGGGAAACTGTCAAAGGCACCTTCACCTAAACATAGGGTACTGTGAAAGTGAAACTCTATAGGTTTTAATATAAGGTGGGACTATATCCAAATCCAAACCAAATACAAATGAGGGGAACCCGGGAGCTATGCAACTGTCTAGACTAAACAGCGACCCCAACATGCCTAACACATACCTAATGAAATGATGGAGCATCTGGGCATATGCTACTGATAATTCTTTTGAAACTTTTGGTTTTGTACATATGGGGCGGGGGGGTGTCAATGTACACAAAGGGGAGTTTCCAGGTACAAATCTTGTTTACAACATGAAAAGTATATACTGTGAGGAGGAAAACACATATTCCATGCCCAAAAATTACTTACCTAATTTACTTAAGTAATTCCTAAGTTACCTAATTTACTTAATACTTTGGTGAGTCTGCTGGCAAGTCCTGTATTCACGCAGATGCATACTCACACATCTCCCAAACACACACATATATACAGTAACGTTCACAAACTCAGTTGAAGTTTGCAGGAGGCAAAGAGCATTTTTAAGGTTTTCCCACTTCTACAAATAATAGTCAAACAACAATTAAAATGGCTCGGAAAGCCATGCTCTGCCAGGAGGAACATGTACTAATACAAAAAAAATAATAAAAAATACAGTTCCGCATGGACAGGGTCTTTTCATGTTTCAAAGGAAGCATTATACAAATACAAATCTTTCAAATAACTTGCATGCGGTAAAGCTCTACATGTTTTGTGTGTTTTTTTTTTTAATTTTTTATGTAAAAATAAAAAAACTCTTTGGGGTCTTCTGTAATATTGAAATCAAACCTTTCTTAATGAATAGAATCTGGCTAGCCAGGAGGGGGCCAAAAGGGGGCCACAGGGAGCATGTACAAGCGCTTTAAAGCTGATGGCCTCATGCACACAGACTTTCTCTCCAAATGTGGAATATAATTGGAACTGGTATAGAGTTCTGAGATAGCTGGCCCCTTACTAGGGGTTCAGTTCAGAATATCCCGTTTTCAGGGTTCAATAATAGACCTAGATATATTGATACTGTGAACACGAAAAAACTCACAACATATTTGTACATACACATGTTAAATATGAGGTGCGCTAATCACCAATATTTACTTGCCGAACTCATTTTGGTATTAGGTTTCATTGGCCATCACAATTAAAATTTATTTCTCTCTACCTGTTCTATTACATTGACAAAATGGCTGTAGGGAAAACAGGCTTTTATAGGAAGGGGTCTGGCAGAAGTCCCCACTATTGCCCATGTTAACCCTGCTGACCATAACTGAAAAGTCAGACAGGGCATTATAAATACTTTAATGCTCCCCTGTGCAAATGTCCACACAAGTTTGAGTAAATGACAAGCATTTAAAGTTTGCTGGAAACCCAACCTAGCAGTAAACAAAAGCCTTATCTCTAACTCTAAATATGCAGATTCATATAATAATCTAAAAATAATACCTGGACTATAGCAAATGCTCTCTTTATCTCATCAAGGATATGTGTGTTTGGCAGGTTTGTTAGAGTAAATTATCTGAAATACTTGAGAAAGCGCAGTACTCATTACACATGCTTTGTTCCAATAAAGCTTAATCCAGCCATTCCATTATCTTCTACATTAGTTTAATTGATTCCTGAAAGCCCTTATCACTTACGTAAGACATTTTCTGTAATCTATTTGAGTTCCAGGAATTGATAATATGCCTAAACTTAACCACAAAAGAACTCTAAATTAATGCAAAGGGGCATTATTCAAGTCCTTGAAATAAATCAAGCATTAGCATATTTTTGCAAAAGTAACCTCTGTGTACTATAGGTGTATAAAGTAAGGCAACACAGTTTATTTCGTCTCTCGGTGACAGTGATTGGAGAACTTAGAGTTCCTTCTTTTAAAGAATGAGACATACTTTCAGAAGCACTTGCTTATCTGTTCCAGAGGTCTTGCTTCAGTAACTGTGACATGAGGACAAGTGTATAAGTAAAACTCTTCTAAAATATCTCCAAAAAACATCCCTTTCTTCCTTCCAGGTCAGTAGGCAGGGCCCTCAACACTGACATGTTTATTGTAAGTAACATGCATTCTAATCCAAAGATGTCGGAGTCGATTCAGGGTTTTTATTTTAAGTGCTTTGATCTCATACTTTAAATGTAGAGTCCTCGGCCAAGAAAGCACTAAAGGGAAAAAGCTTAAAGATGTAAGGCTTGCATCCTAATGTGTGCAAAATGAAGTTAAGTTAAAGTAAGTGAAAAAAGACCACATGAACTTAAAACACTATCATTTGAAGGAACTATTACCTTAATTGTTCTAAAACCTAGAGGCAGTGGATTATTTTTTCAAATGAAGGTACAACAGCAAGTCTTTCTACTCTACAACGAGAGTTACCCACAATATTGAAGGTTTTAAGTGGTCATGACATATCTAGAACTCATTTTTTTATGTGTGTTTTAGATATTATTAAGATATTCAAAGCATTCTACCTTAGCTTGGACACACTGGTGCTTTCTAGTATGCTTCATTTTAAGGAGTTCTCTTCTCCAGCACCTTCCCTAATCTGAAAAGCTTTAATCCCCCTTGTAGAATCACAACAAGGAAAAAAAATTCCATATGTGCAAATTATTATTAATATGTTAAAATACGATTAGTTCAGGTTTACATGGAAAGCCCAGGAAGTGCTTTTTAATAATTTGATTACTGATTTTTATTATTATTATTATTACTATTATTATTATTATTATATTAATAAACAGGATTTATATAGCGCCAACTTATCATGCAGCGCTGTACATTAAATAGGGGTTGCAAATGACAAACTAATACAGACAGTGATACAGGAGGAAAGGACCCTGCCCCGAAGAGTTTACAATCTAGTAGGTGGGGGAATTTACACACAATAGGATGGGAGATATGAAGTGGTGGGAAGTAGTAATGGTTTCAAAAGACAGAAGAAGACGGGTGGGCATGTCTGAAAAAATAGGTTTGGAGTACTTTTTTAAATGAGCAGAAAGTAGGAGCAAGCCAAAAAGGATGAGGAAGACCATTCCAGAGAGTTGGAGCAGCTCTAGAAAAGTCTTGTATCCGTGCGTGTGATGAGGTTATGAGAGAGGAAGTCATTAGTAGGTCATTGCAGGAGCGGAGAGAGTGGCTAGGGGAGCCTTTTTCTATCAGGTCAGAAAGGTAAGTGGGACAATAACTGTGGAGGAATTTGAAGGCAAAGCACAGGAGCTTGAATTTGATTCTAAGGTGAAATGGAAGACAGTGTAGAGAGCTGCAAAGAGATGCAGCGGAAGAGGAGCGGAGCGAAGGATGGATGAGTCTGGCTGAAGCATTCATAATAGATTGTAGAGAAGAGAGTCGGGTTAGTGGAATACCAAAGAGGAGGATGTTGCAGTAGTCCAGATGAGAGATGGTGAAAACATGTACAAGGAGTTTGGTGGTCTCAGGGGACAGATAGGGGCGGATTTTGGAGATGTTGCGTAGATGAAAGTGACAGGACCTGAAAATGTTCTGAATATGGGGGGTAAATGGGAGGGCAGAATCAAAGGTGACACCAAGACAACATGTCTGAGGGGAGGGCCGAATAACAGTGTTGTTAAGTTAGAAATATGTTGGAGAGATTTTTATATATTTGTTTCATGTCAGGGATCTGGATCAGGTTAGTGGGGACCTGATCCAGGCCCAATTACATATCTTTACCAGCAGACTACTTATAATAGGTATTCTTGCATGCTGTTTGGAGTAGCAATAGATCTATTGCAGTGATCTGTTGCTGTAGGGAATGGTGGGGCATACCAGAAAGTAAATATGAGTGATATTTTTTTTACATCCAAGAAACAGGGTTCCTTTCAGTGTTCGTTTTATGGGACACTTCTCTCTTGGACATGGAACCTAATTTAATTTTTAACATTTGTACCTATTTTTGGCTTGTGAATTTTGTTATATATTGCTTTGTTATCACAGCTGCTGGAAGGCCTGAACAGTGTCAAGAATATTCATTATGTTCGTCTAGTTCTGTTCTTTCAGGGCTAAACCCTAAACTATGGTTTCCCAACGTATTAGATTTTTGGTTTGTTCCCACTGAGCTGGGCAATCAGTGGCTGGTGTCTACTACCATTTATCAGTGTATTGTACAAAGGGCCGTCAAGAACCTGATTGTGAGTTTGGTAAAAAGGTATAAGTTCTCTTAAATGTTGTTTATACCAAGGGGTATATTTATAAAGCAGTCTGTGTAACATTTACACATGAAATAACAGGAAATGATTATTCACCTATAAAACATAGAACATTTATCGCTTTACCAATATGTTCAAAGTATTTGCTAATTAAATATAAATTCATTAAAAACTGCTGATTTATTAAAAAAAAAAGAGTTTTTCTATTTTTTTAAGGTTACTGTTGTCCTTTTCTCTGTTAATAGGCCCTGCCAGGTCCTGTTTGGGGTTAAAAGAAATTCATTATAAGGAATTATTGGTTTACCAATCATGAACTAGCAGAACAAGGCCCCCCCCCCCCCCCAAAAAAAAAAAAAAAAAAAAAAATCAGCCAGTTATTTTTGTATGGCTATAGTGGAGCAGAAAAAAATACAAACATATTTTAGGTGTATTTGAACTGGCTAATATATTTCCATATATTACCTAAGCCTGGGGTTCTCCATTTATCTACGTCATGAGCACAAGGATCACAAGTGATATAGATCTATACAGATATACAGGAACAATAGAGTGTATTATTCTGAAAGTAAATGTGCTACCGACAAGACACTTTGACACAAAAATGATTATAGCAATAAGTACCTTGTTTTTATTGAAAATAGGATTTCCTAGCTAAGTCCCAGTGCTGAACATTACAATGCTAATCAATAAATGTCAACGTGCAACAGCCTGTGATGTTCCCACTGTGATGATGCGCCGGGATGTTTTATCTCCCCTTGCAGCTTGTTACGTTGCTGTTTTTTTCTGTCAAGCACACAGGGATTCTGTGAATCTTCTAAATATTGTAGCATGCAGACACATATGTTTGTGTATTTACAGGAACCATATTCACTGTGCAGATGTTTACTGCATTGCAGCATTGCCACACTTGAGTGCTTTCTCTATGAAGTAGCACACAAGCAGGTACTTTTGTAGGAAGGTATATGCAACATGAACCTGAACTCCAAAAAGGTATAAAAAATGTTGAATACAAATAAGCATTTGGAAAAAAATCAGCATATAATAAACTTAGCCAGGAAGGGCTCTGTTGCTGATGGACACTGCTGTGATCAGAGTGTCGCAGCTCATTTGTTGTTGACTATGCTGTTTAGTAGAAGTACTTGGATGACAAAATTGGTATTTATTTTTGGGAATAATCATTTCTTGTTTGGTTCATAGATTTGAATGAAATAAACCCATAATGAGTGAGCAAATGCAAACAAATACTAAAGATAATGCAACTAATGATAATTGAAACAATAGTAATATAGTGGTACCTTGGTATAAGTCCTTAATCCGTTCCAGATCCCTGGACTTATACCAAACAGGACTTATACCAAACACATTTTTCCCATAAGAAATAAAATGAAAAACAAATAATTTGTTCCTATGAAAAAAAATCCTATTGTTATTGGCATAATATACATTGATGGGGCTGTATGAAATAATTTGAACACTGCTTAATACTAAAATACATAAATACAAAAGCAATTAAATGAAATAAATGAAAATTTAACCTCTCTTTACCTTGCTGAGAAGAGCCGAGTGCCTACTAGGATGGTGCTGAGAAGGGAGGTGGAGGAGATGTTATGTAATTTACAGAGAGTTATAGCGCGGGTTCACTGAATGGTAACAACTGGCGTACTGACGCTCGTGGGCAGTCGTGGCTTTGTCTCGAGAGACCTAAATAAGGGTAGCGCACAATGTTATGACTCATTTGACCCATACAAGTTCTATCAGAAAGGTTGTATACCAAGCAAAGATTGTATACCAAGCAAAATTTTTCGTGTCCAAACAGGACTTATACCAAGTTGGACTTATTTCAAAGCGGACTTTTACCGAGGTACCACTGTAATTCACTTAACCGTGAGCTGATCAATGAATCAGAGCCTCCACAGTCCTCGTCAGGCACTATTAGGAGGATCACTATTTTACAAATGTATTGAAAAAAATTGACATCAATGGTCCTCGAGATTTAAAAATATTAATTTATTGGTCCATGCGGTACGAAAGATCGGCAACTGCTGTCATATAAAGTTTAGCCTGTTTTTAGTATATTGTGCTTTATAGATGTATTACTGTTTTGCATTTTGATGTGGACATGAAACTATAGTTGGTATTTGGATATGATAATTGGTGGCATGAACTAAGGGATATTACTATAGGACTGATATAAGTAGAGTCATGTGTAATGGTATTTCAGTATCTGTATACAAATCTGAATTTATAGAATGGTCACAAAAGCCTGGATGTAAACTGTGAGGATGGCTGCATACTGTTCATTATTTCATTATCAAATACTTCAATCTCTATTATAATGGCAAAACAATAGGACTTCAGTGCACAGTAATTACACTTATTTCATTTATAATGTGTAAAATATTTTATAGATCAATACTAATATCTAGCCCTGTCTAGGAAATGTATTTATTTTTCCTGAGTTCTGTTTGTAAATGATTTTACTACATGGATATGTATGGGCAGATCCGAACACATATCAGTCAAGCTTAATTCACTTATGTACTAACAGAATAAAGCAGTTCACAAGATTGTCTGTTTTGTCTAGACTAAATGTTTGATTATGCACAATGAAATGACCTGTCACACAATGTTATATGCAGGACACAGGCATAATAAGCATTCATTAGATGCCTCCAGTGTAAGAGATGCCAGTTTGATCAGCCTTCTGGTGATTATTCAGTTCTCCAATAACCTTGAATGTCCCCATCCATAATAATAACCTCATCCGAAATTCACTGATGTTATTTCTGCCATTGAAATCCCTCAGCTCTCTTTTTTTTACCAGATGGTGAGGATTTGCCAACCTGCGATAGCTGGCAGCTAATAGAGCATCACAGTCTTCACTCCTTTTCTCATATTGTATGCAATGATGTTACTTTTTTCCGTTTCATTTACTACACTCTTGTTGGAATATAAATGTGATTATGGTCTGCTAATTTATCACAGTCTTTTTCCAACTGCTTTTAAAACATAATTGTACCTTTTACCCACATATATTGATTTGCACCATACTCAGCTGACAAAAATGAATGTCCAGTCCCACATACATTGATGTGCAGAAATCGAAGTTTATTTGCACTGATCAGCCTAAGGCTGGCAGCAGGGTTCTCTCCTCTAGATCACCCTGTAAAGATTTGTCCAAGCCTGTCACGTTCTCCATACTAGAAACAAAGATAGCCAACTTTGGAACATGAGGATTTTATGGGCTACTAAAAGCACCAAAGGTGGAGCGTGGTTTCAGGAAGGTGCTGTGAAGAAATGTTTGCTAGGAGCTCTGTCCCCAGCACAGTTTCTGCCACAGACTTGGCACTAAAAACAAAGCCACAGACATCTGCAAACACATGCCGGGTCGGAGGAAAACATCGGCTCATTCTCAGCCACTTAAGAAGACCAGTCTCCCCTCTTCCAGATTTCCTGCGATGCACGGATCCAATATGACGCTAACTGGCACCTTCAGAACAGAAGCCGGAAGAACACCCAAAGAAACCCCTTGAGAGAGGTCAGAGTTTTCCAGTGATATAGCCGCATTCCCTCTCCCCAGCGAGAGATCCTCCTTCCCCCTCTCCACATACATCCAAAACAGCTCAAAGCCTGTCAGGATCCGAACCCAGGGATGCTTCGGTGTCTGTCTGCAGCTCTGTCTACTGCGCCACTTGAGGTTTTGCCTTTTGCACCCTGTTGGATTCCTTGGAAAAAGATACCTTGATACCTAGTTTCCTGCTGAACCTTGAACTCCTATTAACTTCTTATGCCATGTCTCTGAACTTCCTGTTGCCCGATTATTGTGCTTTGCCAATATCTAGCTCTACTGCCATTGTTACATTGCTCTCTCCAAACTGCTACCTGTGTATTGACCCTTGGCTACTGATTTACGACTATTCTTCCTCGCACTCTGTCTCCACTCTGACACCATTGGCTACCAACTTTTGGCTTGTTCTTTGACTACATTTGTATTCCCTCTCTCTGGTACCGCTGCTTATGTATAGATCCTGGACTGCTTCCACCTGTGTCTGCTTGCTGTTTCAGCTACTGGACTCCGAGCCTGACCCTAGAACCGTTACAAAGCCTCTCAATGCACCAGTGCACATATAAGGGAACACAGGGTTCTCCCTCCCCTCCTCCAACAGCTCTTTGAGCTTCCCAAAGGGATACAGAAAACCCACCCTTTTTGAATAGATCAAAGGCAATGTACCCTGCTAATCATCTTCCTAACCCCACAGGCCTAATATCACCTACAGATATCAGTGCCATCCTGCATACTTTGTCTACAAAGTCTGAAATTGAGAATCTTGCGGGCAGATAAGAACGGGCTCTACATAAAGAGATGGATGAAATATACCAACAGACCAATGCTCTTGATGCCAGAGTTAGATCGGTGGAGGAATCTTCCACATTCTTAGTATCAAGTGTACAGGCAATAGAGAATTTCCAAAGAATGCTGCACAATTCAGACTTTTTTACAGGTTGAGGACCAAGAAAATAGAAGCCACCACAACAATGTGCTGGTAAAGGGTCTGCCTGAGAGGACCACTGGGCCGGATCTTAAAGTAATAGTCAAAGCCATATTCAACCTCCCACGGCCCCGATTGAAATTGATTGTGTACACCAGGTACAAAGCCAAAGAGGAAGGGACCCAGAGTCACCAAGAGACGTTCTTTGCAGAATTAATTTCTATTTGATGACAGAGAATATCTTGAAACAAGCATGGCCCCAGGGCACTTTGGACTTTGATGGAGCTCAGATCTGTGTTATGCCAGACCTGTCTGGCTCAAAGCTACAGAAAAGATGCAGCATACAAATGGGGTCATCTTTTCCATTTACTGGCCCGCAAAGGTACGACGCTGTTTACACTAGGGGTCCATGAATAACTCTCTGCTTTGTTCCAATTCCTGGATACTTCACCAATTGACATTCCTGACAGGGTAGAGCTCTCCATAGACATGACAGTACCCAGGCCACCTTCACGCCGCCACAGACAATGCCAACAACGTTCCTCATCACAAGCTAGATCTCAAGCAAGTCAATCCATGTGCACTGATGAGGACTAATCCATCCATAGCTGAGTTTCTGTGGACACTAGTATGATCTCCCTCCTTGGTAATGAATTCACAATTCTCTCCCCTACAGTCTGCAGAAGTGTGCGCCAAGCTCATGGAAGCCAATTACTAAGTATTCCTTTATATTTGGACATTGTGTTACATAAGTTATATAACTAATATAGTTGTTCTATGATGGTTACAAATATATCAGTGATAATTGTTGGGTCTGTTTGAAGCTGTTTATTATTTTATGCTTAATGGAGACTAATGGTGATGCACTATAATTTTCGTATATAAAGCAGTTGATGTCAGTGGTTAATAGATCAGCAATTTCCCACTGCATGGGGGGTCACCCTTTTAGGAGCATACCGTGTGGGGGATCATACCGTGTGGGGGATGTGTCAACCACAATTTCAAAGTTCTATATCCCAGTTAGGTATTTCTTTATGTTATATATTTTTGGTAGTATTTTTACACAATGTTTTCTACATGCGATTGTCCTGTCAACCTTTAAAGCATAATAGGCAGAAGCTGGAGCAGGGTTCGACTCCAGTCCAGCATTATTGTGATCCACCACCCCAACATAGGCCGTTACTACATGTATAGGGACTTGGGGCATTGCCACAAACTTAGAAACCCCTGCCCTAGAATAGACCCATTGTTGACCAACCCCTGGTCCCCCAAGTTCCCATACACCTATTTACCTCCCCCCCCTAAAAACACACACACAGGGAATTTTCCTTTCCTTAAGGCCCTGATTGTGAGAGACACATCTGGTCAAATAATGTGGAGTATCAAGATTGTCCGTGGAACCGTTGCTCACACGAAATCCAGAGTGAGTATCCTCATATCAAAACAAGTCAGTTGGCGAATTAAGGGTTGTCTGAATTTTCAGAAGGACTTTTGATTTTAGGAGGGGATTTCAGTGTCTGTTTGTACGAGCCCTCAGGTACTTCCAGTAGCAGTGGCAATGTATTATTAACCAAAAAAATGTGAAAATTGCTCCATGAACACCAACTCTGTGATCTTTGGTGTATTCACCACCCAACCACATGCTATTTCACTTTCTTTTCAGTGGTTCATCATTTGTACTCACAGATAGATATGTTTTTGGTATGTCATACGGACCTCACAGTCTGTGCAAACTCAGGTATCCGTAACATCACCTTCTCTGACCACCCCCCAGTACAGTTCAATGTCAGGCACATCCGGAGGGGACACATTTTAGAGACTCAGTGAGAGCCTACTTTAAGACCCAATAGTTCTTGTGGATCTCAATACTCAATTTCCCAGGTACTTTAATGAAACAACACCCCAGACTCTGTGACGGTGTAGATTTGGACAGAATTAGACCACTAGGGAGGTTAAACATTATAGGAATCCTAAATCAATACGTTGTTACAGGAAATCTATATCCCAGTTAGGTATTTCCTTATGTTCTATACTTTTGGTAGTATTTTTACACAATGTTTTCTACATGCGATTGTCCTGTCAACCTTTAAAGCATAATAAGGCAGAAGCTGGAGCAGGGTTCGACTCCAGTCCAGCATTATTGTGATCCACCACCCCAACATAGGCCGTTACTACATGTATAGGGACTTGGGGCATTGCCACAAACTTAGAAACCCCTGCCCTAGAATAGACCCATTGTTGACCAACCCCTGGTCCCCCAAGTCCCCAGACTCTGTGACGGTGAAGATTTGGACGGAATTAGACCGCTAGGGAGGTTAAACATTATAGGGAATCCTAAATCCATACTTTGTTACAGGAAATCTAAAACCCAGAGAAAGCACATAAACAAACTGCATTCAGAGATCTTAAAGCGTGCCTTCAACAGACTCGGGAACAGTTTAAAACATTGTGCTATGTCAAACCTTTTTAAAAAAGCACACTAGCCAAATGCTGAAGGTCATTTTGCTTTACGAACACAGCGAGCCAAAATGTATGTCCCCAAAATAAATGACCACAACGGGAGTTTACAACATCTCCCTAAAACTATTACAAATGTGTTTCCTGCATTTTATGAACGACTCTATAATCTGAATGCACGGCCCACAACCCAATTTACCAATTCACATGTAGAAGCCAACAGAACCAATCTGACCAACAGCCTGTAATAGACCGATTTTCTTACTCAATGTTGATGTGAAGTTATACTCTAAAATTCTTGCAGTACACCTAACTCCTTACCTACAGAGTTTACCAAGTAGGGTTTGTACCAAATCATGAGGCACGTGACCACACTACCAAAACCCTAGACATTATACACTGGGCCAAAAAGGTAACCGACTGATGCTTCTCTGCATGCAATGTATCTGTTCACGCAAAAGGCCCAGGCTCAGTTTTAATATTCTACGATTAACCAAGAAACAGGGTGGAGTGGGTGTATGAGATTCCTTTTTGTACTATGCCGCAATACATTTGGGTAGAGTGGTAGAGTGGTTCAGACATGCTGGTTCAGATATGCAGGAAATTCCCCTAACTGCAATCCCGTAGAGTGGGAACTCTACCCCAACGATAGTTTGTGGACATATTACGATTGAGATCACCTTTGTTCTTTTCCAAAAGATAGCCCAGATGCCTGTGATCTCTCCTTCCTATCTCCACTATATCCCGTGGCTGGTAATGTTCATTTTCAGCCAGGCCTAGATGACCTGAGGTTCCAAACGGTGGCAGAACTAGGCGCCAGACATGTGAGTTTTTATTTGCAAAAACTGACATGCTCCTTACTGACAGAGATGTGTTCCGATGATACCTGTGCTACATTTGGTTTTTGGAGAATACACCAACTTCATCACTTCTTGCACTCTCTCCCTTGTTTAGAACAATTCCAGAGATCCTTCACGATATCTCAGTTGTACTTACTGATAATTCTGATTGCCCCAGAATCAGATTTCACTCCAACTTATGTTGAGAAATGGGCCAGGGATCTGGACATTGCTTTTTCTCCAGATCAACAAGTTCAAGTGATCTCTATGGCCCAATCATCTTCAATTAGCTCAATCTATCAAGAAACGGGGTATAAAATCCTGACTAGATGGTATAGGGTCCCCACACGACTTCACTCTATGTTCCCAGAGGTGTCAGATGTCTGCTGGCGTTGTAATGCAGATAGAGGCACTGTCCTCTATATTTTCTAAGCATGCCTGAGGAGTCATCCTTTCTGGGAAAGGGTATATAGCCTACTCCCAAGATTTACAGACCATCAAATTTCCTTTTGAGGCTGGATTTTTTCTTCACCACAACACCCTAACAAAGTAAACGCTACCGCAGTTCACTCTTGATAAGACTGGTAGATGCAGTGAGAGCATGCATATCAGCAATGTGGCGTCAGTCCGGACCTCCTCGCATTGCCAAGAGGTTTGAAAGGATCAATGAGCTTTATTTACCTCCCTAGCGGTATCCTCGTGTGTGACTTGGGGTAGAAAAAAGTTGCTAACAGCAATAACCCTGAGTCACACTCGGGGTAGGTAAACTTATGGGAAGTAATAGTAAATACAGCCTTACCTGATCCGCCGGCATCCCGTGTTGTCATCTTTCTTCTTCCTCCAGCATCTTCTGCACGTGATGAGTCACCGGGGGAGTTCCTGGTGACGTCGGTGCATGTGTACGTTTCCGATGGGGCGGGGCGAGAAATTCAAAATCTATTTGTATTTCATTCAATACAAAATACCTGTATTGAATGCAATACATTGGATTTATATGTGTAAAAGCAGTACTTTGTATTTAATGAACATTTTTTACAGTATATTAAAATAGTATGAGTATAATTTTTATTTATTTATTATTTTTAAATAAAGAAATGAACCGCTAGGGAGGTTAATGGAAGATTTTCCGCCTCTCTTAGGAGTAATCTAGCAATCTAGACCTAACTAGCAATCTAGACCTTTGAGACCTTCTTGTATATAATTCTTGTTCTCTAACTCTTAAATCATGTGACCATATCCCCACCTCTTCCTACCCTCCATCCTAGAACAGGCCTATTTAAACATTCCCCTAAATAATAATAACAAAAATAATGGTTTAGCCCAATGGGACTCTATAACATTGTGCAATAGGTTTTCTCTATGCTCCTGGAGGCTGGGTACAAACTGTTCAGGAATTGTTGTTCTGATTGTTGGAACAAACATAAATATGTTGTATTGTATTTTGTTCAGACTCTTGTTCAAATGTATCCTGTTGAGATTACAAATCTGCTTGTTTTTTAAATTGTACCTGTATATCACTGTATGTTTACCATGCTGTACTTACCTAATAAAACTTTAAATTAAAATATAGAGCACCAAAGGTGCAATACATTTAACCTGTATAAAATTAGTCAAAATTAGTTAAAAAGGCGACAAGGTTTGTCCATGTGCACATAGAGACCTGATATTGAGACAGATTTTTTTTTAAATGACCAGGAGTTTGGGAAATAATAACATCACAGCATCATCTACAAAGGGGGTAGCTTGCAAAGACCTATAGAACAGTAACATTAGTTCTAAATCAAATTAAGGTGGCAAACGGTTCTATAGCCAACACAAAGAAGAATGGTGAAGTTGTGATCCTTGCTAAGTAACCTTGGATAAAAGGAATTTGTTAGAGCAATACATGCAATATATTAAGTACGCAGTCATGAGAAAAGTATCCAAGGAAAGAATTACTTAGATCTTCTGTGTTGTCCATAATAACTAAGGGTGTACTTCAGTTTATTATATGCAGAGATAAATTCTGGTTGTTTGCTACAAATTGATCTCTTTTAAGAAACATCCTCATAGCATATCATAACAGAAAGTATTTTGTAATAAATATTTATATATTTGTATATATAAACATATCCAATTACACATAATCAATTAGATTAAAATAAACCTTTTCTGGGAGTAACATGGTAGCTACCAGTGTTTACCTCCTATGAAAAGGCTTATTCCCTGGCTGTTCTACACAGTTTACTATGTTTAGAATCCACTTAACTTTAGTTTTTCTTTGAATCAGTCACACAAATGACATTGTAATATCCCACTTGTTTTGATGCATATAGTGCAATTAAGTATAAAATAAAAGGCTTGATTTATCAAAGCTCTCCAAGACTGGGAGAGATAGACTACCATGGGTGAACCTGGGTGATCAAGCAAACCTAAAATGGATCTGGTCCAGGATTAAAAACATTTGCCAATTAATAGGAAACGATATTAAGAAATCCATTCCAGGTTTGCTGGATCACTCAGGTTCACCTATAAAAGTCTATCCAGTTCTCCAGTCTTAAAGTGCTTTAATAAATGAGGCCCAAAATGTCACTATGATTTGTTTGCCGGCATGTTTGTAAAATCAATCTATCTACCATATAAAAGTATATAAAATCTTAGTACTCTAAATGAATATGTATGTTACTTACTACAATCTGCTTTGCAGCAGAAACCAGACTAAGGCCTTCTTGCAATAAACTGCAGCTTTGTACCGCATGCTCAATCGTGCTTCCATTCAACTGTATAGGAGCAATTGGGAACAACTTTGTGCAAGTGGGGTTGTGGCACAGTTCCTGGTAGTGACAAGTTGCATTTGGCCATGTGTTTGCCTTTGTTCTTCTGGAAATTGTAAGTTTACTGTTCCTGAAGGTTTGCTCCTTCTGGAGACATAGCAGCATTTTGCTATGTGCCTGGGAGTCACAAACTACAATTTTCGACCAAACGTTTGAAAGGGTCCTAGGGTTTGACTGTTTACTTACTGTTAACCAATCAAGCTCTACTGTTTTGCACAGTGTCAGTCTAACATTTTTCACACATTGGGAACTAGAAGGAGGGGGTGTTTCGGCAGGTTACATGAAGAAGGGAACACATAAAGGTACACAGTTGATACAGAAATCTACAGAAATGCAATATACAGTGGTGTTGGTAAGCAGACTAGGCTATTTAAATAAGGTTTGTGATTACAAAAGGCTTAACTGTAATAAAATATGTTGCCAGTTCTCATCATTATTAATATTATTATTATTACTAAACAGGATTTATAGTGCCAACATATTACACAGCTCTGTACATTAAATAGGGGTTAAAAATGACAGACAGATACAGACTGATACAGGAGGAGAGGACCCTGCCCCAAAGAGCTTACAATCTAGTAGGTGGGGTAATTTACACACAATAGGATGGGAGATATGTAGTGGTGGAAGTAGTGATGGTTTCAAAAGACAGAAGATGGATAGGCAAGTTTGAAAAAATGGGTTTTGAGTGCTCTTTTAAATGAGCAGAAAGTAGGAGCAAGCCGAATAGGACAAGGAAAACCATTCCATAGAGTTGGGGCAGCTCTAGTCTTGTATCTGTGCGTGTGATGAGGTTATGAGTGAGGAAGTCAGTAGTAGGTCATTGGAGGAGTGGAGAGATCATCTTATATTTATTTGAACTTTGTATTTAGCTGTTTAGCTAAAACTCCCATTTGAAACATTTAAATAATGTTGGAGTTCATTTGTTGACTGTAATATATTCAACACTGCAGTTTGCAATTGCACAGTAGCTAATTAAAAAATTATTCTCCCTCTCTACAAATCAAGTTATATGAATAGAAAATGTTTTCATAAATGTAATTAAATCTGATTACTGATTACTTTGGCTTAATTGTCAGCTTATCACTACTGCACTACTTAGACCCTCCCCCCCTTTATTAAGGAATGAAAAACATAAAAGAAATCTTAAAGGACACCTACTTTACATCCCAGTGGGTTAATCAAGGAATGGGTGACACTACTGGGTTTAGTGGGATCCTGGGAAAGCTGATGATCCCAAATGTCACTCCAAAATGTTCTTAGTGCTAGAGTTTCTTTTCACAATATTTTGGATCCCCAGTGTTCGGTTGATGTAAGAAGCAAACAGAACCTAGTGAGAAAGGGATAATTAGTAAGTAACTATATATTTAGAGTAAATATATCAACCCTTTGAAATCCCCTATATAGCAGATTTTAGATTGGGAGTAAAGTCGCTGCACAATGAACAGAGGAAAATCATAATCATTCTACTGCTGCTTTTCGGCAGTTAGCAGGCTGGGGGTGAGGACAGCTTTCCATTTGGTTTGGATTTGGATGTGCTTTTTGGGGATCTGTATAAATCTCAGGAATGTGTGGCCAGATGTACAAATACTTGGCCAGTGCACAACTAGTTTTGTGTATTATATATGTGTTTAGTTGTTTTCCTGAAGTTCAGCTTTAAGACTAAACTACATCTTCATAAACTACATCTATTCAGTTCAGACCGGTTGACAAATCTTCCTATTAGAAGAAATTGTTTCAGTAAATTATATTTCTTTAAAAGTAAATTGTAAATTAGACACTTGCCAGATCTTCTTTGAAGAACTGACTATTAGCTGAAATGAACATTTGGTTTATGGCAATTTCTAAAAATTTGCTTTTATCAGCTGGGGAAGACAGTCTGTTTACTTTCATGATCTAACAAATGTAAAAGCATCCGTAGGCTACAGTTTAAGAATATTTACTTAGGGCATTGCTTTGTAGTATATCACTGGATTGTGTGGGCCAGTGAGGACTTTTTGTGTAAACCCACATAAGAAATCTACCAAATATGTGAAGAACAGTGTCAGAAAACTGGCCTGAAATTCTGTGCCTTTAGCTATACCACTGCCACATGATACAGTAACAGGGACATCTGTGATACAAAAAACAGTCAGTGATTACAACCATTGCAAGGTACTGCTACTGTCTATTCCATTATCTGGATCAAATACCGAAAAGTTGGGCTAGAGTTCTAGCACTGAAGTAAAGTAGTGTGACAGATTTTGCATATAATTAGCGATTTCCCCGTTATGTAAAGCCAGGACTAAAATTACCTAACTTCAACTTGCAAAGCATTATATAATTGGTTACCACTCACTAGTCACCTTAACTACAGGTAAATTGACTTTATTGCATAATCAACTGTTGAATATATTCACACGGTTGACTTTGCAAGAAAGTCTGTTATTACTGCAGTTACTGTGCTTTGGCAGTCTACCAAGTGTCTTCTATTAGATCTGATGTCATTTAGCTTTTAAAGTTTGATTGATTCCACTATAGTGTAGATGATATAGACTAATGTTCTTTCTTTAGAGAATTTACTACAAACCATATACTTCTATTGACTATCTTTTATATGTCATTTGTTTTGCCTGACATTTTATAAGGCTGCACTAATTCTGTCCTTTTTTCTTTTAGAGGGAATCCTTGAAGTTCTTTGTGGCTAGTGATTGATTCAATCATTTCTGAAGTAAGGGGGAACAGGCAACAGTTTGAGTTAAACCTCTTTTAAAGGAAGTGTGGAAATACTACTACAGTTTGGAGTTTTCCTTCTCAACAAAAAGATTGTGCAATTTTGACATTTTGACTCTTCCTAGACACTTGTCCTTGACACCTGAACACTTTTCCTTAGAAGGTTCGGTGAGTATTCCATTCACTTGTTTGAGTTGAGTTAATTGCATACTTCAACATAACAAGAATAAAGCAATGTGGAAACATGACCATTACACCTCTTTGAACTTGTGGGATATCCTATTCTAAAACCAGGGGCAATAATATGTAGTCCCCCCCCCCCACCACTCTATTTGCCTGTGCATGGCTTCCATTCTTTTGAGAAGGCTTTTCTCATGATTTGGGGGTTTGATCTTTCAACCAAAAGAAAATTTCTGAAATCAAGTATTGACATTGAATGAGATAATCTGACGTCTGTTTGCACTCCCAAATGTGTTCGTTTAGGTTATGGTTAGAATTCTGTACAATTTAAATCTCTCTGCACTAAATTCATCAAACCGTGTCTTAATAAACCAGACATTGTGCATTGTGGCAAAGTCATGCTGGAACAGGTATGGGACTTACCAAACTTCCTGACGCAGTAATGAAAGTGCACATCTGTCCAAATGTTTTCATATTCTTTATTATTTACAGACCCTTCATTTAAAACGTTGGAACTCTGTCATTTGGAAGGGTATCCACATACGTTTTGCCATACAGAATGTGTGATGGTCAGGTGTCCACAAACCTTTTGTCATATAGCATATTGCCCAAGAGCAGCCATTCTTAACCAGGGTTCAGTTGAATTCCAGAGTTCCTCCAGAGATTGCTAGGGGTTCCTCAAAACTATGGCTGATTGATCTTCCATTTGATAATGACTGCATTGACCTGGGACCAGTACCAATGATAGAGCCACCTGCATGACTACTGATTTTGTTAGTTGTCTATAAAGTTGTTATTGTAGACTTCACTGTAGGAGGGCATTATTTCCACTGGTTAATAATTTAGGATAAATTATTTTTTTTTCCTCAGTGACCCTCAATTTAGTTTTTAGCAGGGGTTCTCTGAGACCTAAAAATGATTCCTTAAGACTTAAAAATTATTTTTGGGGTTTCTCAGGGGTAAAAATGTTAGGAAAGGCTTCTATAGTATTTATGTTATTTGTGTTGTACAATGTAAAATTAATGTATTCACACTGGCCAATCACTAGAATTTGTGAGCTTGCTGTAGAGGATTGCTCATTGCCACACGGTCAGTTTTCAGCAAAAACAAAGTTCAAGCTCCTGCCTGGGTACATTTTTGTATCACACGGTGAGTATGAGCTCCATTCCATTTAAGTTTTGGGAAGCTAATGAGTTCCCAACAGCCTGCTCCTGATTTCCTAAATACTTGTGTTCCAGGTAACGACCCAGACTGGGTGGCCAAGGGTGGCCTTCTAACTCTTCCATGGCCGGCTCCAGGACCCTTAACACTGGCATTTAATGGAGGCCAGCTTTCTGGCCGAGCTACCACACAGTTCCCTAAGGCCCTTAGCTTGGGTGCTGCAAACTCCCCATATAAGACCTTCCCAGCCAAGCCATGGGACACCTTGTCACAGTTTATAGAGATTAACATTATGACTAATTTGACAGGTATACCTAATTAAATTTTCCTTTTATGAGATTTTATTGACTTCTACAGTTTGCATAGTTAGTGAGCAGGCACAGCTCTCTTCTATTTAATGTACATTAATACAATAATGAGAACATAATGAGATTAGCACTGCCTAAATATGCATTTAAATTGTTCATGTGGCTGTCAAGGTTCATTGTTCCTCTTTTATATAAATCTCCATGAATAAGTAGACAATATTTTAGCAACCTTTATTAATCTAGGTCATAGTCTTTGAATTCAGGGCACTTCAATATCCTTTTTTTCCTACTTCCTTATTGTATCTTTTTTTCCTGTGCACCTTCCAACAGAATGCAGTGTTTTATAGATCTAAAAATATCTGCTATCACATGCAGGAGGAAGTGCACTGACAGGTATAGAGAGTATTCTAGCTCAGCACTGTGCACATTTTTCTGAGTCATTTTTCATTCTTTTCTGTAGACTACAAAATAAGTATTGTTTTACCAATGTGAAGTTCCTTGCATTTTATTGTTACCTACATTCTTTGCTCTATGTTAAAAAACTGTGCTGTTTAATCAATTTGTTGTCTGATATTCAGATTATTTTTACTATTAGATTATGGAATTAAAATTATGAAAAAATGCTGTATAATGTAGAATATATTTTATTCTCAGTCTTAGTGGTTGAATGTTTTGAGTGGTTGAATCAGGGATTTGATTTTTTAGAATCTGTTTTGATGTAACAAATCAAACCACAATAGGTTATAAAGTAACCTTTGCTTTTCCTTTTACTATTCTAGAGAGCAGTACTTGCGTATGAATACTCTTGATTGATTTTCTGAGGTCTCTAGCAATCCCTAGATAGCAGCTTTTCAAAGCTGTAAAAATCAAATTTACCCTAAGAAATTACATTTACAGTACCTTTACAGTACAGCTTACTATCATAGCTGAGCTCAGCGAGCTACTAGGCATCAGAAAAGAATGATTCCATCTAATTAGAAAAGGAGGGATGATCTAAAAAGGCTTCAGACAAATCTTTAAAGGTTACATTGATTTTTACTCAGAGTTTCACGGCTGCTATTTTGGAGTTGTCAGAGGTATGAAGAATTTCAACTCTTGCCTCTGTGCAGGGGTTCTTTAAGAATAATAAATCATTTTTGAGTGAGTGACAAGTGGTGAATTATCTTTGTTTTTTGAGTGTTGCTTTGAAGTGTCAAATCAGAAGCAGCTGATTTTATTCCTTTTGGGGTTAAGCCATGATGGCTCCACTCAAAGAGCCCCCCTTAGTGCTGCATATGAACACGGGTGCTGTCCATGAATGTACTCTGTGGCTTTTGGAGAAAGATAGTGTGTGGGGACTTATAATATTACCAGAAATCTAATTTGTAAAGACAAGTATTTGTGCCATGCAAGTAAATTGGTTAATTGTATTTTATCGTGATTGTAATGCAATGACCTCTGCTACCATTTTCACAGTAGGGTTTCCATGTATAAAACAGTTAAAGTGATGTTCCTTACGCACAAAGTCGAGATGCTTTTTAATCATACCTGCAGTGTTGAGAAGCTGTGTTTAAATGTCATGGCTTTGAATTATCTAAAGCCGTTTGATGGGCTGGATATATGACCCATGAAGCTATAAATGCAAGGTGAAAAAAACAATGATGTTAACTAATTCTGTTATAGTAAGAGCATATCCTGCGTGGGAGAGTGTATTATTTTTTTTATAGCATTGCTGACAATACACTTGAAAACACTACCCTACACATTTGTAACATTCAAAAATAGCATAAGATTGCTAACATTCTTTCTGTAGGAAACTACTTAAATCACATGAAAATTTATCAGTTATTTTATTAAGAAAGTACCTTCATTTCACAAAAGACCATGTACAGGTTTGAGATGGGAAACCAGTTTTTACTATCTTTGAATAGATAAGCAAATGTATTTTAGCCAGTACTGAATAAATGATAGGGAAATTATAAATTATTATCAGATCTGTCTCTTTGTATCACATTGCATATAATGCCATTTCAACATTTTCACCCCACCATTCTGCCAACCATTTATTTTTGGCCAAATAACTTGAACAATAATAGACATTATGCCATCATGGAATTGATTGGATTATGCTAATAAAATGGTGAAAAGATAGGATAGATTGTGTGCCTACACATGCTTTGTTAAATGTGATACAAGCTTGTAGTACTGACCCCTGATTAAAACTTTAGGCTTGTCAGCTAAGCTGGAGAGACTGGTTCTCGTTCGATAATCGGCTCAGGGCCAATATTGGACAAGAATCTGGCATGTGTACAGTGCCCATCGCCCGAACGACTGTCCTGGCGGACCCACGGACGATGGAGGACAAACAATCTTAATGGAAGTGAAGGAGCAGAGCGCGCAGCAGGGTGCCGCTCCGTTGTCCCCCCCCTCCCCTCTCCATAGAGCAGAACGGTGCTGTATTTACAGTGCTCATTAATGCATCATTCAGTCGTTAGTCATTGGAAAAGATCATGAAAGATCCTTTCCAACAACAATTTTTGCACGTGTGTATGCAGCCTTAGAGAATCCTACCTGTCCTCCAGTCAACTATTGAACGTAAAACAAACAATGGTAGACAATGATTTCAAAGAGCTGAAAAGCAACAGATCTTTATTTATCAAAGCGAGGGGACTTGTCACCAGATAGTGCCAATCTTCTCTTTGTCTTAATTGCCCTGCTCTTGCTGGAGAAAGGATGTGTGTATATAACAGAAAAAAAATGGGACCTATTTACTCACTACTCTCTCTATGCCATAAATTCCTCCACTATGTAATGAAATAATGGTATAACCTGCTTTCAATATATTCACATTATGTCAAATTATTGCACTGAATCTAACACCAATTACCATTAATTTATGTTCACTGTACTCACTAGATAGAATTACACTTAGCAAATACTTCTCATATATGTTAATTTGATTAGAAAATAACTATAGTTGCTTCCAGAAATGGCCAATACCATAATGAATAAAATGTACAGATTATGGTAGGAGAGATATACATTTAGATAATAAAGGGCCTCCATGTAAATAATAACAACAAAATGAGAAATGAATTGAATGAAATTACTTGGAGCCTTTTCTTGTGATCAGCCAATGATCTCGTGAGCAGTGTAGGACAGCTCTGAATAACCATTACTGGGAAATAAAATATTTTGGCAAGTTAGAAAATATAACCTGTTTTCTGTTAACTCCTAGACCCGACTCTCTGTACACCGACTCCCTCCATCTTACTTTGCCTTAAACAGAAATTCTTGCACAACTTGAGCAATCTTGATTACAAGTAAAACTAGCATAGAACATATCACATTGGCAAGTCATGCATGCAAGTAATATTTTTCATTCTCTCTTAGAGCCAAGAAAAGCCTTTGGTTTACAGGCTCTATAGCTCAAGCGAAAATTTCCACATATATGTGGATGATTTATTAGCAGTGGCTTATCTGTTATGGTAATTTGAACTTTAAACAGTGTTTAGGGCATCAATTGTCAAAATACATGTTTTTCCCTTGTGGGGAAGATTTATTTTTATTATTTGCTGTGTCCAGATTTGGGGGATGCACTTGCCAATTTTTGCCCTCAAGATCACTGTTACTAGAATAAGACAGTGATTAAAAACAAGTAAGCTGTCACTGGAACAGAGGTGTGCCAATATCTTTCAATATGCACATTTGTTTTGGTGACAACAGTCAGGGTGGCACTTTCCTTCAATTTTATTTTCTTCAAACACAGACAGCAATAAAAAAAACTTGAGAGTGGTTCTAGCCCTTCTGGGTGATACCAAATTGGCCTAAAAACAGATATTGATGATGAGTCCCTAATATTATTAGGGACATTTTGTTGGTCACTCCTAGTGGGTCATGGTGGTGGTCAGTTCTCATGTCTCTATCTAAATCTAGTGGTGCATAATCCCTATTTACATTGGTAATTATTAATTATTATAGAGGTGGTCTCTCTTTATACATTGGTTGGTTATACCCATCCTCAGTTATAAAGACTTCATGCCAGAGGTGGGACTAATTTGTCACCCAAATTCAAATTGTCACCCAGTCGAGTCCCAAGTCATTGACACCAAAACCCAAGTAAAGTCCCAAGAATTCTTCCAAGTCGAGTCCCAAGTCAAGTCACTTTATTTATCCCCCTTTGTCCCCATATAGAAACAGAGCTCTGATCTTTTTCTTGAGCACAGGATTGCATTCTAAGTTCACGACTGTCACGAATGACAGGGAGGGGAGGGTAACAGGAAGGTGTATAAATTACTAGGCCTCAAATACCTAGGGAAAAGGGAATGGTCACCCCTTGCAAAACCCTAATCCAGCCCTGACTCCTAACCATATGAGCATCCCCTGAAGGTAGGG
>NC_092858.1:143747821-143750380 GCF_032062135.1 Pyxicephalus adspersus
GGTCATTACAAACAACAACACAGCAACAAGTAAAACCAAAGAGGCTGTCAGATAATCACACATGCAGCCAGTCTGACAGATCCTCAAACTTCTGTCACGGAAAGGACCGTGACAACGACTTCTCTGACATCCGAAGGGGGAAGGTAGGAAGGCCGTGAGGCTTCTGTAGCACCACCCTCCTCCACACCCCCTTCAGCTGTCAGAGGAGAAAGCTGTGGACTTAGGTGGGGAGGAAGACAGTGAAGCCCCTGTAACACTGCCTTCCTCCCCGCATTCCTTGCATTCTAAGTTTACTAAAGCTACGTACACACGTGCAATAATTGTCGTTGAAAAACAAATGATTGACGACTGATCAACGATTATTTTGAATGATGGTATAGTGCACGATTCTTTACATGTTGTAACGATGCGATCATTCAAATATATTCCACTAATAATGTACACACACTAGATACGATCGTTTGAACAATGCAGGATGTGACGTATACTAGAGAAAGTGTACTGCAGAACCATCCACAATCACTGAACGACCATACACACAATAGATTGGGGGGCCAGTGACCTGATAGTATAGAGGGGTCAGGATAAGTCATTAAAGGGAGGGATTAAAGGTAGTTAAAAAAATAGCGAAAGAGAAAGGAGGGGATCAGAAATTTGTCAGTTTGAAGAAGAGATCCCCGCCCTCCCGCCCTGTGTTAAGGGTTCTTGAAAATGTTCTGGTAAGGCGCTTTGAGGTCCTCAAGGAGCCATCTTTGGTATGGGGTCTTCCAAAAATTGGTTAATGGAGGGTTAAGTGGTTAACTTGGTTTGAAGATGCGGGATTGATATCGTTCCTAAGGCTGTTGAGTGGAGCCTGGGAGCATGATGTATATATATCAATTAAAACGCAGATCCAGTGTTAATATAGAAAATGTGAGTTAAGACCTGTCAAGGACCTGCCACCTGAGAAGGAAAAAGTATAGTGATTAAAGTTTAAAAAGGGATGTTTATATTAATAACTTATAATGTTTTAAGTAATTAAATTGTTATGTTAATAAACGGCCTTAGGGCCCATTTTCAACATACCCCCAGGTGTCCAGGTGGTATTGTAGGGTGGTGAGGGGTAAAAAGGGGGGTGAAGTAGTTGGTGTAGGTATGTTAAAAGGCTTTGGCATACCTCGGTCATGCAACTAACTGACATTCTGTCTCATAGTGGCTCTGCTCCCTTGTGTCTATGGAAGGAGCCATGACTGTCACCCAGGCTAGACCTAAAATATATTTGTCCTTGTACATGGGGGATAACAGGATTAGTAAGGTACACATTGTTGTAAACTTTCATATAAGATCAGAGGAAGTGACTAGGACAGTGTATTTCTCACATTATCAACATGTATTTTCTTTATATGATGGGAATAACCTAAATCTGTCAGCACTTAACTAAGCTTTAACTTTAAATGAAAATAAGAAGCATGGAAGTATTTGGAATAACAATCTCTCAACATCCTAAATGATATTAATGTATCCTACAAACAAATAATTGCTTTTCTTCTGTAATATATATAATATTGGTCAGGGAGGGCTAGTCTAGATTTCTTAGTGACCATTTCTCCTCCTATCAAGGAATAATCATATTAATCTGAGCACTATATGATTGTTATTACTGAGAGATTGATTGCCGTTTTTAGTACTTTTTCAATTCCACAGATTATTATTATTTGATCACTGAATAAAAGGGGAGCTTCTACATCAGAAAAAAATATATCTTCATAACAAACACTCCCATCGTCATGGAAACGCTTTGACCTTCAACAAATTCTTCTTCTGAACAAGTCTATAAATATACTTTCATACTTACAGAATAAAACACACACTTCACATGAAATCCTAGTTTTACAAAGAAATGAACATCAAACTCTAATACACCCAGTACGAAGTCTCTAAACTTTCCTCTGAGGCTGAGTTTCCCCTTCATCCATTCTTGTTTTAGCTATTGGTCTACCAGTCCAACTAATGGATAATAAAAATAATATTCTAAAGAAGCCTGCAATTATATGAGGCATTTCTAATGCTGGCTGTAAACATTACAATATAATTGTGTCTTTCATGTACAATCTCATGTAGATCAGCTAGAACTCTTTTATGAAAGCTTTTTGTCTATTCAGTCAGGTAGGCTTTTAGGAAACTGATGGCACTGCCGTGTTCATCTCATTCCATAAAAATGGTAAACAACAATTGCAAATCATGCATTACTACTATTTACCAGACAATTTTCAACTACTGTTCTATTTATAAAGTAGTAATCGGCATGATTGCCAGATTGCATTTGCTACTGCTAGAGATAAGGTACAGCAATAAAAATATTATTCACCAGATTTAAAAAGTTGGAAAATTTACAGTGACAACCTGTTTTATAAAATTGTGAGCTCCTTTAATTATTTTATACAAAAGTCTTACGTTATTCAGGGCAGCATGAACTTCCAGTATTGGTGGGGAGCTTAAATTTTTCTGAATGCTAAGCCACAAACCAGACAAAGAGTTAAACGATTTAAGCCGAGGTGATGTTTTGCATTTGGGAAATGT
>NC_092858.1:143750921-143782345 GCF_032062135.1 Pyxicephalus adspersus
AAATATGGAACGCTTCACGAATTTGCGTGTCATCCTTGCGCAGGGGCCATGCTAATCTTCTCTGTATCGTTCCAATTTTAGTATATGTGCTGCCGAAGCAAGCACGGGCCAGGTGTCCTGCCGAATGCTATATATACCTCGCGGCCATTTCCTGCCTGCAACTGATTCATTAAAGCTCTCCAAGGCTTGAGAAGATACATTTTCATCAGTGAACCAGGGTGATCCAGAAAACCTGGAACGGATTTCTTAAACGCAATTTTTTATTTGTTAGCAAATGTTTTCAATCCTGGACCAGATTCATTTCAAGTTTGCTGGATCACCCAAGTTCAATGTTGAAAGTGTATCTTCTCCAGCCTTGGAGTGCTTTAATAAATCAAGCCCATGGTGTGTGAAAATACCCTTGGGCTCCTTTTAGAGTTGTAGCTGAAAACAACAGCTGTAAGCCACTCCCAGCCAACCTTACATCTAACTATCCAAAGGAAAAGCAACCGTGCAGCCAGAAGCAGCTTGTCCCTTTTAGGAACCTTACCGCAATCCACTGCAACTGCAGCTGCATGCAAACATGTGCAAAAAAACAGTTTTCAACTGTGAATCAGTTGAAAGGGTGGTTGAGCTTGCCTTTTAATGCTGCCATCAAACGCAAGTCTAAAAATTGTCCCTAATTTGGAAGCAATTCTGAGCTGTCCTTGGTGCTGTCCATACTTTCTGGGTAGCTTTCCAGGTTCTTATCCCCACATAATTGCTGTGTGTCATTCTGAAAGTGTTTGTTTACCTACTCATTCTCTCCTTCCTTTATGGCCAGGGACAAATTTATATTTTGCACATATGCTTTAAAGAGGTCCAATTTAGGGGATTCTTTATGGAATACACCTTTCCCACAGAAGCTAACATACCTGTTAAAGGGAGACTTTAACATACATTCACTAAATTATTGATGGAATTTTCACTTTCAGTTAATGTTGTACTTTTTACCTAAGATCAATATTTGATGTGGCTTTCATATTTCACATGATTTTTGTTTAATATTTTATGATTATATTTCCTATTTGCAGGTTTGTAGTTTCCTTGCTAGCCTGTCTATCAGCATCTCTCTAGAACAAATGCCAGGATTTTAGACTAGGCCACACAGAAAATGTTTTTACTTGCTCTAAGACTAAAAGGACCTGATTTATTAAAGCTCCCCAAGGTTGCAGAGGATATATTTTCATCAGTAAACCCAGACAATCTAGCAAACCTGGAATAGATTTTGAAGTAATTTGCTATTTGTTAGCAAATTTTTTCAACTCTGGACCAGATCCATTCTAAGTTTGATGGGTAACCCCAGTGTATCTTATTTAGTCTTAGAGAGCTTTATTAAACTTGGCCCATAGTCTGAAATGAATAGAAAGGGAAATAATAAGTGGCTTTACTGGCTTTACCCACATATTACCAAGGCTTCTCACTAAATGGGAGTGTACTTGCTAAAGTTTTTTCGGTGCATCTTCCACTCTTTCTTTTTGCAATATTTTGAGTCACATGGCTGACATGTATGTAACTGCCAGTGCTTCTCAGTACTAATTTCTTTATGCTTCTCCCCCATATGAGATAAAGCAAGGATCCTGATATAGGTCCCTACCATGCTTTATTCCTGCCTTGTTTGTCGAACAGTTTGAGTCCGAAGGAAGCTATTGCATGTATAATACTCATGATAAAGGTACAAAGTCAAAAAGTTTTTGGAATAAGTACAGTGTATGGTAATTATTGAAAAGACGCCAAATTAGGAACATTTATTGACAACGGCATATAGCACCACACTATACTAAAATTTATTCAGGTAAAAACGTATTTTTTGATTTGGAAAGAATTGAGAAGCGCTATACCCTCTGTTAAAGAAGTCCTCAAGGACAAGCAGACACAGTAATATGATTGTATGATACCAAAAATGTGTCACATGGGATTTTTGGGGTGATGTTTCCTTTAGTGGCAATTTCTTGGAGCAGAAAGAAATGATCAAACACAAATGACAAAATGTCCTTTGAAATTTCAGACTCCCAGCAGCACACATTGCTACTTGATGCAAACTTGAAATCAAAGCTGTAACATGCCCAGAATGACTAATGTCATTGTAAAATTTGTTAGTGACCTTGAAGCTATTTTTATGTGCAGGAAGTACAAAGTACACGGTAACATTTAGAATAGTGTATTTTATCCAACATTTATTAACCTATATTGTGTATACATTTTCCTAGAATTAAATGAAATGGTATCTTCTTCAGCTTTCTTCTTCCTTCTTCTGGCTATATCACTTGATCTCGCACTGCGCAGGTATGAGATCAGGTGACGTAGCTCACTTTATGCACAGTGAGATCAGCATCTCTTTCCCCCGAAATCAGGCATGCACAGAAGGAGCACCCAAGAGCTTTCCAGGATGCGTGACATAAATATCCTGGGAGGCTCTGTGCTTCCATTCAGTCTTGATCACTCTGACGATCAAAACAAATAAATGTTGGATAAAATACACTATTCTAATAGGTAGACAACCCTTTTATATGAAGTAAAAATATTATTTTTTTTTTAACTGCAACATCCTTTAAAAAAAAAAAAAAAAAAAGGTGAATGAAGCACCTCCCTTTTTGTCTTGATCGTCAGAGTGATCAAGACTGAATGGAAGCACCTGATCTACGTCACCTGATCTCATACCTGCGCAGTGCGAGATCAAGTGATGTAGCCAGAAGAAGGAAGAAGAAAGCTGAAGAAGATACCAGTGCAATGAATAAGAGTTTAAGGACAGCGCGGGACCCGATCAAGGAATACTCCAGCGCAATCGAGGAATCTGCAGAATTAAAGGTAAGTGTGATTTTTTTATTTTTTAGTTTTTTTCTGCTTCAATGTCCATGGAAGAATTTTTTTAAGGCCTTTAGGACGACTCTTGCCTCACCTTCTTACACCTTGCACCAATGCCTGATGCAACTGTAAAGTGTTTGTTTATTTGCTAGTTCTGTCCTTCAGTCTGCCTCAGAAGTTTGTTATATCTCTGTAACGCAGCACTTCTTGTATCTAAAATCCCAGGTGTAAGGCCCTGGTCCAGCAACTGTACTCGCCAGATGCCAGTCCTCCAATCTAATCCCACACTCTTCGCCTATTACAAGCCCCCACTTAGCTTTTGGGAGACTACTTGCTCCGTCCCAAAACACGGATGCCCCCAGGATTCTCTGCACAAGGGATGGTGTCTGGGGAGGACCAGGAGCCCAGAGATAAAGCAGTACCAAGATTCCAAAAGAGACACATCCAAAATACAGAGCCAGGTCTTTCACAGGTAATCAGTTCACCAGACGAGGTACACAAGGACAAGACAAAAGTAGAGTCAGGGTCACAGGCAAAGGGTCAATTCAGGCAACATACACTTGCAGGGTCAGAAACAGGCCAGGCCAGCAACAGTAAATCTTACAAATTCGCATTCCAGCAGCAAGTCAGCCTAGCCTAATGCTATAACATGCATCGGGGACTGTGAGCAGCAAGGCTAAAAAGCCCTAGCCACCAATGGCAGTGCAGGAACTAATCTGCCCCTAAAATCCCCTTCAGCTGTGCACAGCCTTAGAGTGTGTGCTGGGGATGCCGATAAAATACAACTCAGGCTGCACGGCTAAAGGGAAGCAGGGGCTGCTGCTATTTTTTTATTCTCCTTGCTTCTGCAAGTTACATTGCTAGACAGAATAAACATGGTTTAATGCTGAGATGGTGTACAATTTGGAATTCCTGATCATACAAGCATCTCCTAACACCAGGGTCACAGAAGACCAGCCTTTTGGTCATATTTATTTTTTGCACCCCTAGCTAGCTTGTGCTAAAGAGGGAGAAAGAGAGCATAAGGAAGAGAGAAACGGAGAGAGACAAAGAGGGGAGATAGGGAGAAAGAGGGTGGAGAGGGGGGCAGAGGGAGGCACAGGTGAAAAAGAGAAAAAGAAGTACGAGGGGATAGAGAGAAGGATAGAAAAGGTAAAGAGAGATCAAGGAAGTAAAGAAAAGGGGGAGAGAAATTAAAAGCAGAGAAAGAAATGATAGGAAGAGAGAGAAAGGGGGAAAAGAGGGAAAGAGCAGAGAGTGGAATACATAGAAATGCAAATGACACTCTGCACTGTATGTAACCTAGTAAAATCACCCTGTAAATAAAGCAGTGATATCATCATTGTTCTGAACATTACGTGTTCAGAGAGCAGAGCACTGGGAAGGACCCAACAGGACCACCAACTATGGCTACCTGCAGAAAGCTACTGTAGAGGATGATTACAAGACCAATCATCCTGCCCAAAAGGACAGTAGCAGTGACTGATGTTAGAGAAATAGGATACACAGGATATTCACACCAAGCTTTAAGTATTAATACACATACCTCTTTACAGCATTTGCTAATCCTGGTGTTTAGCTTTACAGTACTCGGAAAGGGGGGGGGGTGTTTGTAGGGAGTTTATAATTAAGTTGATTGAAGCTCTGTCCCTTGATATCATCACTTAATATAATTACTTAACAAATCATAATTCATCTACACCTTAAAACACCCTCAGACACTAAAGCAGCAGGCAAATACCTGCAATTACAGCTAAGTGCACATAGGAAAATTGCTGGTAAGATTATTTGTATTGATAGTACATTATTGGGGAACTGTTCAGAGAAAGTTGAACTTTCTGACTATAAGTATTTGCATGTTGTTTTGAAACAATTACCATTGGTAATATATATATATATATATATATATATATATAGTTGGTGACTTAATTCAGTTGGTTAATTAATTAGGTTCTAACAAGATTTTCAGTATAAAGTATAACACAACTTGGAAATGTTTGTTTTTGGTATCTGTAGCTTCAGAACCTCATATATATATATAAAAATATATATTTATTTAGTTATTTATTTATATTTAAATATTTATATATATTACAGTTTATCCTCTTTTCACATTGCCAGAATTATTCTAAGGCTTTATAGGTTAAAAAATTGTAAGTAGCAGACAGTGGGGACAAATCTCTCAATATTTATATTGTGTGAGTAGAGCAGCCTAGCTAAAGATATCAATATGTGTAATATTATCATAAAAAACAGAATCTGACAGGAAATTATGAGTAAATGAAATTAAACAAATGTTTCTGTGGGATAAGTAGTAATTTTAAGCAATGTTTGTGCATTTATAAGTAAGTACAATTTTGTTTACTTCTTGAAAATCAGCTTTAAAATTTTTCTGTCATTTTAACTTTTTTTTTTAATTAATTTTTTTTCTAAATTGGGACATAGTTTGAAAAAAGCACAGCAGAAGCTGTTTTTTTTTCAGACTGTCTCTATCTGTTTGAAACTTCAGAAGACTTTGCCTCTGTAAGTAGACTTTTCCTATGTAAGGATCACATCACATGATTGTATATTGAAAATGTTAAATATTAATAATATGAAATGTTCATTATGTTTCTTACTAACTCGAATGAAAAATATATTTTTGTTGTGGAAAATAAAGATTTACAATACATTTCTGTTCATGGTATTAAAAAGGTGATTACTTCTGAATCACAGAAACTGTGGAGAAAAAAAAGATCGGAGCAGAACGAAAAAGAAAACTTTCTTGAACAGTTTTAATAAAACAGGTTGTGCTCACCCCCGTAGAGACAGCCACTTTATAATCAGGTCCCTCCTAATATTGTGGCAGTAGAAACTCATTAAGGCTTGTGAAAATCCATTTTAAGGCTTGTGAAAATCCATCCATCCAGGGGTTCATTGTCAATCAACATATAAAGAAAAGGGGTTAGGGTAGCCGTGTTTTAAGACAGCAGCAGTCCATATCTAGGAGTATTTCATACAGTCAACACTGACAGTTGACCCTAAGCACCCCCGTTAAACTCTTAAGTTCATAAGTGTAATTTCTTCTCTGGGGTGGGTCCCCCTTATGAATGACCAAATTTACAAATTTAGCACAGGATCCTGTCCTAAGTACCCCTTATCAGAGTCTGTTCCTGTATGTAGCCTAAGTCCCCAACATATTATGTAAATGAACCAATTAAGTTTTTAAACTCATTTTCTTTGGGTCCAGGCTGTCATAGAAACACACACCGGGGATGCACTAGTAAAGCTCTTTGCATATGTTAAGGGCCACACCTGGGACCCCGTATGTTTACCAAGCTTACCACCTCTACTCTATTTGGTAACCATTTTTAGGCTTTTCTGGTGACATTAAATGTTTGTAAACCACAACCATGTGCCCCCTTTTGCCAATTTATTATTTTATTGAAAGTATTGTGTTATATCTGTTTGATAAGACAACAAAAGAAAACTGTTGATGTTGTCAGATATTTGGAACTACCCTGTATCCTCTGTATACTCTTGTGTAATGGTTCTCGTCTGATTATCGACTCAGGGCTGATATTGGACGAGAATCAGTCCAATGTACACAGTACACAATGTGTACAGTGCTCCTCGTCTGAACGACCATCCTATCAGATCTACGTGGAGAGAGCCCTCAGCAGGGTGCCGCTCCGTTGTTCTCCCCCCTCCCTTTTCCATAGAGCAGAACAACTCTGTATGTACAACACTAGTTCATGCATCATGCAGTGATTTGTCGTTGGAAAGGATTGTGAAAGATCCTTTCCAATGACAAATATTGCACATGTGTACTTAGCCTTAGTGTTGTCTCAAAGAGCTCTCCTAGTTCTTATCTTGCAGGAGAGAATGGTAATAACATGCTGTGAGAGCTGAAAGTGAGAGTGGTTGAGTAGTTTAGCAAAAGATATTAGGAATATCTGACTGCAGGGCTTTAAAGCTGAGGGCATTTCATGCACATCAATGGGTATGTTCTGTATTTGAGTCTTTAAATGTATACAACACAGTAAAATGTGCTTGTGTTGCACAGATGTACTACATATGTTTTGCCTTGACATGCACTTCAAAACTTCAAAAAACACATGGTTCTTTTATTAATTTTATTATTTTATTCTTTTATTAACCAGCAAACATTTAACTAAAATATTTTCAGGATTTTCACACATATTTCTATGTTCTTTCTTCATCATCAGTGTTTAATTTGCACCTTTACCAAGGGAATACTGCTTAAAAGAAATGATTAGGATAGCTTACATAGAGAGTATGTTGTGTACCAGTCTAAATACAATCTTTGCTGATAAGATTGAGTTCACTGACATTCTCATGGCATCATTTTCACTTTAGGGACAGTTGTATTTACAGATATAATGAGAATGTGGAGGTGTCAGGTACAATCATTTTGCTGGGTTTTTTAAACAGGTAACATTGAAACCTTCTTGGACTCTTCCTGGGTGTTCTGGGTTGTACATGGTTTACAGCTTTTACTATCAGTTGATGCAATAAAGTATTTCATATGCATTATGTATTATCAATGTATTAATACTTGTATTGTGTATGTATTATAAATGAAAGACTTACTTTAATTAATTTATATATTTATGATTTACTCCAAAGAGATTGTAGACCAATTTGTGTTCCTATGTAATATAAATATTTACTTTGTAGAAGTAAATTATTCTTTCACTTTTTTTAGCTGCAATTTATTTTATCCTAAATGTCTAACAGAAACCAGAAGCTGGTTGGAAAGATTTGAAAGTGTGCTGGGTGTATGCTTTGTTTAGAGAACATGAAACTCTATAAGGTCACAAGTATGTCAAGGATGGTGAAAAGCATCAGGAGGTACATTCTGTTTCAGTATATTTTTCAGAAATCATTATGTTTTATCAGCCATTATTTAGAAAAACTGCTAGTTTCTAAGTAAATCTCTGTGAACATTTTTTTAATGTATTTGCCTATCATATGGTCATCGTTATTTTATGGAAGTCTAAACTTTACCTAAGCCTAATTTATTTTGCACATTCCCCCTTCCTTTACATTGTTGACCAATGACTTAAACTTAAAAAAGTCTGTATCTTACTTACTAGTACTCCCAGTGTCCCTAGAATTGGAGACAACCAGCACCATAAATACTTCAATGTACACCAATCCAAATATAAAACAACTTGTTTTTAGCCTAAAATACAGCGGAATGCTTTGACCCGTCTTAACTAATTTTTTGCAACAGGTACAGGACAGGACTAGCATCAAACTACTAGTCCCACGGTACTCCCTGCCCAGGCATCCTGTGGCTTCCCAGTGCCTGTCTCCCCCGAACGCTGCCAAGATGTACCACCTTCTGTCTCTGCCTAAAATACCATGCAGTCACACCTCCTGGTCTAGCATATTTGTGGGGGGTCATACGCTCACTGAGACATCACAGGGAGGAGGAGCTCCCTAGCGGGGCAAAGGCCATTTTAGTCTCAGAGTAATGGTGGTTGGTGCTGTGACTTTGCACTTGCTACCCTGCTATTATGCATTTGTACACTATTGCTATTCCACTCTGATCATTGCCTGAACCTGGATTAGACATGCCTCGTGGCTGCCCTGGCTATTGTCTGGACCTGGTCTATCCTTTGCCTGCCACCTGCCCTGACCACTCACCTGGACCTTGGACTACGCCTGCCTGCTGCCAGATCTGACCCCTTTTCACTGTGGTCTTCCTCTCCAGAATTTCTTTGTCCTTCCTTCCTGACCGTGACCTGGTGACACCTTGCTGCAAAAAGCCTGGTGGTCTCTAAGGCTAATGGCCCATCACCACTGTTGGAAAGCCCTGGTTAAGACTAGGTGTCACTTAAGCTCAGTGCTTTGCATGATCCCATGCTACCTTCCTGAGGAGACCCTGACAATGAAGAAGGGCCTTCTACTAAATAAACAGATTTTGCAGGAAGTGCATGCTCTAGGTAACCCAAGGCTCTAGCTCTACCTAAGCTCTAGGTAACCCATATGAAGGTAGTGGTGGTGGTGGGGTATATAATAGATTATTTTTAAGTATGGTTTAGGTTTGCTTTAATTTGTGCAGGTTTCTTTTTTACAGGTGCAACCAGAGGGAGGGTGGAGATGCTGACAACTAAGAGGTGTACAGTTATTTTTGTTTTGTTTTGTTTACATTTATGTGGTATGAAACATTGGGGATATCCAATTTTAGATAGGGTTCAGGTTTGCTTTAAGTTGTTTGTGGTATATTTTTCACTTGATTAAGTGTGGTTTAATGATTGATTTATGACAGTGGAATGAAAAAGCGCTGTACACACATGGAGATGGGAAGACAAATGGAAGGCACCTCATCGTATCTTCCTCCATAGCAAATTACCCAGTAGATCACTAAATGACAGCGGGGGACATCTGTACACAAGCTAGATAACTGTTGCCTGAGATGAATAGTTATAATTGTCTCGAGTGCCAGTTATCTAGCATCTATATGTATCTTAAGCTGTGTGAAAGGTTATAGCCTGGGTCATGTCAGGTAGAAGAGGGTAGGCAGTACTAAATCTGCAACTGAACAGAAAATAGCTCAGATTACATCATGTGTCATTTAGAGGACTATGGAGAAATAATGTAAGATCAGCTAAGCAGTTACAGTAGCAGTGTTTTAAAGTGTATATCTTGAATTTTTACTGAAAACATAATATAAATAATTGAAAATCATTGCCATGTACATTTTAGTCAATGTGAAATTTTGTCCAAGTTACCATAGCACAAGGATGTGCAGTGCACACTGCAGTTTAGTTCATTCAGTTTTTCAGGACTGGGGCAATTGGGAGACTTTAAGTAGGGCCACACTCACCAAATACCCTTCTGATACCCCCAATAAAAAAGACAAATTTTATGGCCGTTTATTCCAAAATATTATTACGCCAATAAACATTAACAATATAAACTTTTTGCCATAAATAACAATAATAAACATTACCTAATACCCATCAATAACCACTCAGGTTGAAGAACCCCAAAGGCATTGACCAATTCACCACATTGAAATGTTGGTTCCCAGCTGCACAATATCATACACTTGATGCTTAACCTCAAAACTCAGGAGGTCCTATACCCAAGATGATTTCCTCACCACATCATAACATTACCAATACACTGCCCCAATACACCATCACTAAACTCTTTGCAACTCAAAATAAAAGAGGGAGAGTGGGAAGCTCACAGCTGCTTGCTCTACCCCTAAAGCTACGTACACACGTCCAATGGTAATGGGCTCAGGGCAGATATCTGACGTGTGTACAGTGCCCGTCATCCATCATCCAAACGACCGTCCCGGCGGATCCAGGGATGATCGACGAAGAACGATCGTAATGCAAGGAAAGGGGGAGAGCGCACAGCAGAATGCCACTCCGTCCCTCTCCCCCTTTTTTCTGCATAGAGCAAAACAGTTCTGTATGTACAGCGCTCATTCATGCATCGTGCAGTGCTTAGTCCTTGGAAAGGATCGTGAATGATCCTTTCCAACGACTATAAGTGCACGTGTGTATGCAGCTTAACCCCCCCACTTACTGCTTGACATTTTTTAAGCCCTAATCCCCACCCTGGTTCCATCCCTTTAACTAGTCCTGATTCTTCACTCACCATGACCCCTTTCCCAATACTTTAACCCTATCCTGTCTGCTACACCTTACTGCCCAGTCATCTCGACCTAGCTCCCTTTGCCCACAGGCTCACAACCCTTCTTGAATGCTAAACTTTAGTCCTCTGTGCTTAAAATACTTCCATGATTCAACATCTGGGAACTCAACGCTGCTGACTTCTTTATCAGGTCTTCTTCTGTGTTCATCATCTTCATCCAACTTGATTAGCTAGCCAGGGATGGTGTAACTCTGATTGATGCACATGGGATTTGTTTATTTCAGTACCACGGCATGCTAAAAATGTGCATATGCTGCTCAGTGTTCCTCCAACAGATCATTTGTTACTGAACAAACATACAGATAGGCTGATTTGTATTTAAGTATTTAAGAAATTCAATAAAATATGTAAATATTCAATTATACAATCATGTATACATGTAACAAGGACCCATACACCCGATAGATTTTCTTCGCCCTAAGCACTTGTCAGCAGTAGTCTTTGGCAAAAATAAAAAATGTGTCAAAGTGTCCCCCAACATCTTTCAGGAGGTCACTAGTGACCTGGGGCATTGAATTACCAATGATCTTCCGCTGACTGATATACTGTTGTATAGCAATCGGGAGGAGTGTATCTCACTCATTTGCCCTGATTTATTAAAGTTCTTCAAGGCTGGAGAAAATACACTTTCCATAGTGAAGCTGGGTAATCCAGCAAACCTGTAATGGATTTCCTAAAAGTCAAGCTATTTGTTAGCTATTTGTTAGCAAATGTTTTCAATCCTGGACCAGATTCATTTCAGGTTTGCTGGATCACCCAGCTTCACTGATGAAAGTGTATTCCCTCCAGCCTTGGAGAACTTTAATAAATCAGGGCCATTGTCTTCACAGAAAAATCTGAATTTCATGAAGCTAAGCAGTCTGTTGTACAGCTATCATTAATAAATTGCCATGCAAAATGTGAAACTATCAGAATCAGTCATTTTGGAGAACAGTAATTGCAATTGTGTAGTTAGCATAAGTTAACAAGGATTTTCTTTTTACGTGACTGCATTATTAAAGGGAATCGCTGAACAATTTACATTGTGAACATTCTCAGATCCCATAGTAAAATCAGCCTCACTCTCTCCTATACAATAAAAGTCTTTCTGCTTGCAATTATATTTACACTACACTCAAGTTCTTTTCTAAGCAAATGATTTAGCATTGCTGGAAATAGAGAAGAATCCTTAGTTTGTAGTAGAACAAAGCTTTGTCTTTCAAATAAATGACTATACAAATCAGTATAGCATTTGAGTTGATAGGAACATTTATATATACCCCCTCTTCTCACCAATTTCAAGGACAATCTTTAACAAAATGAGGGCTTATCTGAATATAAAACTTGGAATGAAAGGGAAGGGAGACAACCCTTTTAGACACATCTCACTCACTTGCAAATGTGAGTTAAAACTAGAGAGAAAGTGGAGTATAGGTTAAAGGAACCACAGATTAGGTGTTTTCTAAGGCTAAATATTTTTATGCTTGATAGAAAATACAATACCGGATTCAAATAATCAATAATGCTATTGTATACATAGGATATAGTATACTCCTGATTACTTCATCAAGTTGTTTGTAATCCTAAAGTGCTGAACAGATTATGCTATAACTGAGGATGGTTAGCGTACAGTAGCTGGGTTGATGCCAGCGTGAATAATTGCTTGTCAGAGTTTTATATTCAACCGTATAGTGTCTTAATCCAACGCGTTTCACCAGCTTGGCTTCTTCAGGGGTATTAGTTATCACTGTTATCTACACAAATTCGAAATAGACAGACATTTAAATGGGATACAGAAATACATTCTATACAGAAATCATAATATATACATATATATATATTCATAATTTATATATTTTAGATATAGGTGATATTGTTTGGTAATGATATGAATACTCCAATAGTACATATGTAATCAAAAAAGAGTATTAACAAATTGTAAAATCTGTCTTAAAAAATATTATGGTTGTAGTGATTCATGTTCTTGAAGTGTATACAAGGTATGTACAGTCAAGTATAGGATATGCAAATGTCCAATTTGGAAAGGATAGTTAATGGTGAAGTCACACTTACTGTGCTGTTGATTAGTGTGGAATTGCATCCAAGTTGGGTATAGAATACCGGTATAACCAAGGGATCAACTGTGCATACCTTATAGTGTGGGTAATAGTGTCATAGGTATTGAGAAAGGCAAGAGCACAGGATTAGGGAAAATGAATAGAAACTCATCAGATAACTTCTTATAGTACATGGCAGATTGAGGGGATTTGGAGTAACAGTAGTGTACTTCTAAGGCCTAATTTCCATCTATGAAGTAAATTTGTAAATAAGATAAAGTACTAAAAATGGGAAATGCATTAATAGAGAATGATCTAATTAGTTGAAAACATGTAACATATAACTAAGTATCAAATGTATTATATTAATTAATCCTGGCTTATTGTTGGGGAAGCTGTGGAATATGAATAGCTTTCATTTTGCGGTGACCTTACAATATTGAGCTCAGTGCTATGGAACATACTTATAAATTCTGTCAAATGCCTCACTCATATGACACTAATCTTGTATGTGAGGACTTGGTAATAAGCGTTGCCCAGTGATATAGTATTACACTTACAAATGAGAATGACTCATTTGATGAAACACATATTTCACTGGAACCATGATTATGTTACCTTCTTGTTATTTCACACGTTGTCATTTTCACAGTCACTGCATGAATACAAATTAAATGTGGCATTCTAATTGCAGTACTTCAGTCTATGTTATTAGTGTGAATATATTTCATTCGTAATTGATAGATGTGGTCATTTAATAAGTACGTTACTTGGTGGGTTCTTTGTCAGCATTCATTATCACTCCTGACTTTCACATTTAGGATTAGTATTTTAAAACACTCTTTAGGAAAGAGTTATTAGCTTTCCATGTGTACAGTAAACATTGTTGTCTGTTCAGTTATATAGTGCCCTTTAATAAAGCTGAACAACATACAAATACAAAAAAGTTTGTAAATGTTAATGTTATTGGAGCTCTGTATTCAATAGAACATGTAATTGTTTAATGTAACTTGAATTAGAAGAGGAAGAGACAGGTTTTGGAGCCAACCTAGCATGCCGTATGCAAAATGTGTTGACAAGGAACATTCTTATTGAGGGACAAAGCAGAAGGAAGACTGTTTTCTGCTGCCCTTTTATCATTCATTTCGTAATACATATCTAAAGATAACAATTTTTTGTTATTTTTGGTAGCCAACAACAAGTAAAACCACTGCCGTTTCTTTCCATGGCTTATTAGGTAAATATCATCTTAACTCGTGTCTTGTAGACGCTATTATATGTATAGCTAATATATGTGATTTAACCACTCTTGTTTCATCTTCATAGCACTGATGGGTTCTCCACAGTGCCAATTAAAGGAATATGGTGAATGACAATTTCTTTGTAACCTGGTTGAGTAATAAAAACAAGTACAACATTAGCAGTTATTGAATCAATGGGTGATTAAGCCCTACCAACCAATATGTATGTACGTGTGACAAGTATATTAGTATAAGGTTTTTGGGAGTACCCACCATGCTGGCGAGATTTGTGATTGGTCGTTGACGTGGATGGATATGGTATTAAAACTTTGTTAAGGACCTAATTAGAAAATAATTGTACATTTTTATTTTGTAATTGTTTTGAATAAAACACACTTGTGGTTTTCTGTTGTTGTGTAAAAAGAATTTGGCAAAAATTAAAAGGTATCTTGTATGTTCTTTATTTTAAAAGAACAGTAAAAAAGTGGTAATTCAGGTAGAGATTATGCCCCCATTTAACCTTTATTTTTGAGCCTTCTACTAAATCTCTGTCTCATGGTTGGGATTATTATAGATTCATTGAATTTGTCTTTGGATTCTTTAGAAACTTTGCAAAAAGTGACTCTACCTGTTTAAGTGATATTAGTTTTTGACTGTAATATCTTCTTGGAAGTGTTATCTTCTTGGAAAATCTTAAAAATGTTCATGAAGCTCACGTTAAAAGAAATCTGCTAAAAGAAATGGATGTAAGTTGCTATGTGGACCTTTTCTTCAGAAAAATTCAAGTTGTTAAATGTGCTAAAAATTATGTTACTATTGGTCTCTTGGAGTCCCTGACCCAGAAAAAGCAGATAGATAATTTTTATTTTACACTGACTATGCTCATTTGTACAATTGTTCGTTATCAGTGACTTAGAAAGGATTGAAGCCAGGGGTCAGCATAAAAGCGAGACATTTCGATGGATGTCATTAGTGGCAGCATGTATAGTTATCACTGTCATGACAGCTACACCTTAAATGAATATAATGGCAAAGATAATGCAGACTCAGCATAAGATAAACTGTACTAACGCTGTCCAAGGTACTGATTAAGTATAGCGTCACTCCATTACATTACAGTATACTCCATTACAGTATACTTCATTACAAAAGAGTTATTGGGGTAATACATAACAAAGCTGTTTACTGTCAGATAAAAACACTAAATCAGCATTTTATACTGCTAAACAACAAGAATTGGATAGTAGTTCCACAATAAAATAAAAGGAGATTCGCTGTTTTACAAAATATATCTAGATATATCCATCCAGAGTGTGCTTTAAAACTATCCCTATGTAATATACATAATAGCAACAACAGACTCTATATGCTTGTTGGAATAAGTAATGTTTTAACACTTTCTCACAAGGGTTTTCAGAACTGTGAAAAATAACTGTTTAATAGATAACATATGGCTTAATATGCCTAGTAATAGAACATCTGCTAAAAAAAACAAAAGTCGCTATCTATTTATATAATTTTGTCTAAGGCAGTAGGATGCTTAACCACCTAAGTTCCCATATAAGTCTGTATATTGTCTTTCTTTTAAAACATTTTTATACAAGCAACTTTGTAATTTAATGTTATTAAAAATTATCTTTTCATTTCACTCTGCAGCTGTAATTTTCTAAGAACTGTCAAAAAATTCAATACAAAACCACTACAATGTAGAAATATCACCTAGAGGTAATAATTTTTTCCCAACAAAAGTAAAATTAAACTTTAATCTTGTTTCTTCACATTCTCTGATCTGGAGGAAAGTGTATCTCTAGGCAAAACTTATTTTTTTAGATTTAGTTAAAGTGGGGAAGGGTTGGACATTTTATCAAATTTTGAATGTTACCTTTGGTAAGATTCCCCTATCTAATTGTGCTGCTGACTCTGATCTCTTAAACAGAAAATTCAACATTTTATAGCTGTTCCCTAAACAATAGAGCACAGAAACTCTTCTAATGAGGACAACCTTCTCCTCCGTTTGGGAGATTGCCACTAACTTCTTACTGCACTAAAAAGGGGGAAAAAACTAAATCTGTATATACATTGTTTGCTATACTGTTGGAGCATTCAGCTACAAGACTAGCTTGATGTTACCAGCCATGGGCTTGACAAGCAAGGTCACAAATTAGTCTATGAGGTTCCCACGTGTGTGGTCATTATATTTGCCCATTCTTTATTGACTCCTTTGAAACAAAGAGTAAATATTGATGCTAAAATCATTATCAGCAGCCCCGCATATTTCATATATGCATGGGGAAGAAGTTGCTCGTAGAGAATGTGAAGATGCTTTTGGGTAACTTTAGTATTACACAACTCGTAGTGGTTTTTAACATGTAACTGGACCTTTTCTGCAAGGTCAAAGATTTCAGCAGCTCATTCAAGTAGCGTCTTCAATTTTAATGTGGAACATACATCTGCTTTTTTAGTCACATGGGTAACTTAGGTTACTCTGAATATAAAAAAAAACAGTCAAGGCATGTGTGTTCATTATCCAAGAACATGTTTAAATTATATATTCCCATCCCTGTGTGTGAAGCCAGCAGCAGGTGTTAGTCCTTCAATTTATATGGCTAAAAGTGTAAATCCTCTATTTGCAAGGGTAGAGAAATTACAGTGGTAGTGTATGTGAATATTAGTGTCCCCACCTTTGTATAGGGATGGTTGTTCCAGTTTGCTTATTTTATGTCTTCTTTGAACCAGTTAACAACCTCTCTATCCTAAATGTCTTTAAATACTGCTGAGTCCAAAACTGCAGAGTTCCCCCATCTATGCTCATCCATCTGTTTTTTGAGAGGTGATTAATAATAACCTCTGATAAAAATCGATATTCCACATATTTAAAATATTTATGAGTATCAAGCACTGTTAGAATGGAACCTAAAATTCATATTGCATTTAGAAAACCATTGGACACCCTAATTATTCCAATATTGGACCCCAAGACATATTGTTATATTCCTGGCAGCAGTCTCCCCCCTTGCTCATTGCAAAGAACACTACGAATATGTTTAGCTTGTCTGGTAATGCTGATGTAAGTTATACTCTTGGCTGAAATAATCAGAAGCCCTAATGGGCATGTTTTCAAAAGAAATGTATAAATATAAACTGTGAGGATGTAGAATTCACAAAGCATTAGTGTAATGTCTGTATCAAATCTATCAAATGCTCTTTTTGTGAAATTGAGCGCAAACAACATTATACATGGCTGCCTATGATGTAACTCCAGACAATTACACACAAGAGGGCATTCATAGCTACCTGTCTGCAGATTGGATTGCATCAGGACTCTTTCAGCATCTAATGGATAAACTTCTCCCCACTCTCCCAGGAGTCTCATTGTGTCTCATGTTGTTATGGGAGCAGATACTTTAGAGGTTTCATAGAAATTTATTAAAGAGACAATGCAGTATTTATTTTTGTAAAATGATTGACTAAAGTGGAACTCCAGTCTAATAGCTAAAGATACAGTTCACATATATATTTACTTGTCAAAGTATTTATACCTAGGAAGTAAGTGTGTCACCTAGCCGATTATTATGGCAGATGTGCCTCAGAACATTGACTATACAGAATTTCACATTTGCAGGTACATATATGTATTGAAATTGTTTAGTTTTTTTTTTGCATTTGATTTTCCTATTACAAAAATTCATTTACAAATGAGTAATGAGGACAAAAGACAGAATATTGTGTAATAAGAGGTTGTACCTTGTTCCAGAATAAATACTAGATAAAGTGATAACAGCTTCTGGGGGGTCTCTATATACTGGCATGGGCTCATACTACTGTAGCACTGGATGCCACTTTGAATGAGCACCCTTCATAAGCAAGTACTGTAGTTGAAAATAATGGATAGGTGATGGCCAGAAGACACCTGTAATAAAGGTATGTTTGTTGGCAACCTGAAAAAAATAGGCAAATACTGTGGTATGTGGTGGGAAGACTAGGCGACTGCACAATCTGCAGTTAAAATGTGCATCATTCCAATGCAATAGCAGTATTATTATTATTATTATTACACAGTATTTATATAGCGCCATCATATTACGCAGTGCTGTACAAAGTTCATAGTTGTTTCACTAACTGTCCCTCAAAGGGGCTCACAATCTAACATCCCTACCACGATAATATGTCATTTATATAGTCTAAGGTCAATTTCTGGGGAAAGCCAATTAACCTCACTGCATGTTTTTGGGATGTGGCAGGCAACCGGAGTACCCGGAGGAAACCCACGCAGACATGGGGAGAACCTGCAAACTCCAAGCAGATAGTGTCCTGGCCAGGAGTACATTTTTATTATGCATTTATTGAGATGTTGTTACCCATCGATAAGTGTTTTTGCATTTATACATAGCTGGGGGTCTTTATACAAGGGTCCCATATATTATTGTGCAATTTGTTGATTACAGTGATAGTTGTCTTGACATTCCCCAAAGACTAAAGTAAAAATAAAATCCAGATAGTTTAGTTTAAGTGAGAAACTTTTGTAATAACTAAATGCACTAAATTTACAAAGCTACCTATTTTTTTTACAATAGGAAAGTTGATAGTGTACTCAGCTTTCTGTTTTGTTATAAGCGGGGTCATTGCAAGCCAGCAGCATTGTGCCTGAGTAAGAGGAGAACCGCCTAATATGCCCCACTAAAACCAATTAAATTTAAACATTGATTTGTCAGCTATAACTTTGTAGGTCCAGGTTTTATACTGAATGATGGAGACAATGCTGATGGCCTGGGAAATTCATCCTTTCAATAAAATAGTAAAATATATAAGACTAATGGACAGAGATTTTCTTTGGGACATTTATTAGTTTTGTGGCACAGCAAGGCAATTCTAAAAAGGAGCATTAAGGCAGATTTACTACAAGGTTACCTTGAGTCATAAATTCCTGTCTATGCTGCTGTAAAATAGCTCTGGTAGCACTGCCAGCAGAATAGAGTCTGAAAAATAATGTCTGACCCATTGTTAATCATTCAAAAGTGTCTTGCGATGACAAAAGATGACAATCCCATATTATCGGTGACAATGAGCGATCCACCCTGGCGGATTTGTTCAGATGATTATTTGTAATGCTCTGGCTAATATACGAATGATTGTGCACCACAAAAAGGACAGGGAATGACAACAGACCTAAAAACATTTTCATGATCCATAAATAAACAGAACCTTTGATCTACTGTCAGTTTTGATGGTTTTCCGAGCGTGAATGGTCACACCATTGCCATAACAATAAAATTGCGTGCTTGGCAGGTGCCCACCAAAAATATTTGTCCGTCCCATCTGCAGTGATAAATCTGTTGCAGATTTAGGCAAATCTGTTGCATATGACTGCCCAGGATTACAGTGGCATGGGCCAAACATACACAGGAAAACTGTTGAATAGACTTTGCTAAACGATAGGCAGACTGATTTGATCATTTGCTCAATAAATTTTTAAGCAGCCATTTAAAAAGACAATACTTAAGGAGGGGAAGGAGTTACTGATATGACTTGTCCCCCTGTTCAAATTTCAGCTTAGGTTTTTGAGCTCTGTACACAAGCTTTTTAGAACAGCCCCACTTGCTGGTTTCAATGAAGAAAATGTGCAAAATGTTATACACATATTTAGCTGGCTTAGAAATAGGAAAACATTTTCACCTTTTATTTTGGCCATGATATGAAAAATACAGTACAATACATAGCACAGTCAAGTATAAACCCAAAAAAATAGTTTTATTAAAGAATTGTGTATTAAATAATTTACCTTTTTTTAAATACAATAATTTTGTGTATATGCATACACTCTAATGACAGCTACATGACATTTTTCAGGTTGAGTTTCCTGATGGCGAGATATGAAATGATAAAGCCTGTTAAGGTCTCCATTAAAAGCCTTTATGACTAGGTGACAATGCAGAAGCACGACTCGGAGACAGGGTAACTGTGTTGTCAGCCTAAATCAGAAAGTATCCAAACAAAGACCTTTAGAACAGAGTCACAGGTATTATTATTTAATGAAAGCTGCATTAAACATTTTTTTAAAATGACATCAACATGTCATTCTTATATGAAAAGTTAGTGAAATTACTTAAACAGAAGACATTACATCTGCTCAAGTTTTTTTATTTGATATTCCTCTTTAACAAATGGAATATTTCAGTAACTAAATCCATCCAAAGTGTATTGCCTAGGTTTTCTGCAGTCTCCCTATTAATCATTAAGTGTTAGGAAGAAAGTGTCAGCTGTCAAAAAATAGCTTGAAGAGCTGTATGGAAATGCCTTCAATTCCACTCCATCATGGAAGGAACTGAGAACCCCTCACAGCATAGATCTGATTGACCTGGTATCTGCATAAATGTTCAGGAAAAGGAAGCTGTCAAATCAGAATATTACTGGACCGTTACAAAGCTGTCTCCTCTGACAAAGTGTATGGGAAAGTGGATTACTTTTCATCTATTAAAGGAGAATAGTGTGATGTGCAACTTTCAGGTCTGTATTACCAGAAGAGCAATGACTCTCTGAATATTATGTCTCTTGGCTCTATCCCAGACTAATGCTTGGATAATTAGTTTACTGGGTTTTCAGGCAATTGATCAAACACTTTAGAGATCGAGATGTGATAGATTTCACAGTCCTGCATGTAATTCTTCACAATGCCATCTTTACATTATACTCAGAAACAACAATAAAATGATCTTGGCAGGTACAATGGGTAAATTTAAAAAGCAATGATATGGCTCCAAAGTGGCCATACCACGTCCTAAAAAATAAAACAACAACACCACCAATTTATAAAACATAACGATGAATCACAAACCTCAATGAGTGTTTTGTTTTTATGTATTTATTTTAGAGGGAATAGATACATAACAAAAAACACAACAATAGTACAGTAAATATGTCATTAAGCATATTTCAACATAAGAAAAAAGCAAAAACAAAAAATAAATCTGAAATTAGTACATTAATATTACATCCTTATCAAGCAAGTGATAGGCATACCATGTAGTTTGACTGAATGTAGGCATAATACTTCTTCGTGTTAGGTTGTACAACAGCAATATATAATTCACACACCCCAAAAAACCCATACGTGATGCCTACTCCAATGATGCTTCCACCCAATTCTTTTGAAATACGAACCTTTTTTCCCCCTAAATAAAGCAAGGGTGGGTTGTGGGTTTATCCAGTTCTGCAAAAAAAAGTTTTCTTAGCTACCAAAGAGATAAAAGTTTATTACACCCTTTAATGATTCCAGTCCCTTGCATGTTCAGCTCTTCAAAGATAGCCCAACTAGGATCAATATGTTTCATCTCCAAATAAGAAGCAGGAAGCAAAGTTAGCACCTAATGATGCAGAAAGAGTTATGTAATTAAAGTAGAGCCTGACTATGAAACCTATCAAAGTCCTGACCTGCTCTTGTTTAGTCCATTTACCCCCATTGTGCAGAAGAACCCTATGGTTCTTTGCTCTTTGAATCAACGGGGTGGAAGAGATGTGCCTAGTACAACGCAAGGGGCCTGATTTATTAAAGCTCTCCAAGGCTGGAGAGCATACACTTTCATCATTGATTGAAAACATTTGCTAACAAATAGCAAATAACTTTTAAGAAATCCATTCTAGGTTTGCTGGATCACCCAGCTTCACTGATGAAAGTGTGTCCTCTCCAGCCTCAGATAGCTTTAATAAATCAGGCCCAATGTATCAGTAAGTGAACATCTCTATTTGCTCTTTAATATCAATAGACTGTTGAGTCCTCAGTTTTTCTTCTTTATATACGGTTTTGTGCCAAAAATAATGTGTATGACAGGATAATGTACACTATGCTAAATGGATTTATTAAAAGGCTTGGCAAAAGGATAAAATTTAAACATAAAGAGATAAAGGCATAAGTATGTCTTTAAGATTCAAGACACTGGAGCTGCACCATAATTCAGGAGGAGAATCCCCTATAAAAGCATTCACTTATTATAGATGAGTGAATTGAGACGTACGAGTCAAAGGCTGTTTGGCATGATCAGATCAATCAGAGAGCTGCAGAATGACTCGTCTTGTATCTACCCCCTTAATTCACATTTTGCAGTCAGTTTGTAAAAGATGGGCTGGGATCCTCCAATAACTCTGCTGTCTGCATAGGTTTAATATCGTGATAATGTCACTGCTACTTTAACAGGGTAATGATTAGGTTTCTAAAGGCTGATGGTGCACCAAAAGTCAATTTAAATTCGTTGTGTCTATTAGGGAATTTATTTAAATGTTGTTTTGTGCCAGGAGTCCTGGATTTAAACTTTAATTATACTTTAACAAGTACATTCCTTCCCTGCAGCAACAGATTTGCATTACCAATTATGACTTGTTTTTAAAATTAGACATAGGCCAATAATAACTTTGTATATAGTTCTGAGTTGGTAAGAATAAAAATTCATATTGCTGAAAACAGTATTTAGATTTCTATGCCTGCACATATTTTCTCCTGGAGTTCCTGCTATATCTGGTTTGGATAGTTCTCTGCCACTATCACAAAACAAACATAAAGAAAATCAGTCAGGCACTTTATTTGTTTCTGGGTCCTTTTCTTTGATCTGAAAGTGCACCTATTATTTTTTATGAGGCACTTTATTCTTGGATGATATAAACTAAATGTAACACCTGAGTGCAATATTTTATTGAGCAGGGTTTTCCTGATCAAAATTATGTGTTTACTTGTTCCCAATAGTCCGTCATGTAAATGCATGTGTTTCTATGTTAACGCATGCATTTATGCAATGCACAAGACATGTGTTGGTGTGCTGGGCTGCCATTCATTCTTAATGGCACCCCAGTTGCACACTGCCAATGCACTGCAGTGTTTTTATGGCTTTGGATAAATTTTAATTGTGTATGAATCCTGTTAGAAATATCATTTTTTTATATAATCATATAATCAAAATAAAATTTTTACTCTGAATATCTTGACATTTGGAAAAGACTTTGAAATTTGATGTCAGCCTTCCTTCTATAGTTATGTGATAGAATGCTAACCCAAACCCCACAGGGAACTGTGTGATAAATCATTTACTTTTATTTTTAGTTTTAGAGGCATATTACAGCATTGGCTTTCCTGTGTATGAACTTCTAAGGATAACTGGTTCAGATAAATGGTCCGCAAGCAAACTACGTTTCATGTCCTGAATTTTGGTTCACAGGTTAGGGCCCTGAGTTAGTAAAGCTCTGGAGAGGATAAACTTTGATCAATGAACCTGGGTGATTCAGCAAACCAGAACTGGATTTCTTAAGAGGTTTGCTATTTGTTAGCAAATATTTTCAATCCTGGTCCAGATCCATTCTAGGTTTGCTGGATCACCCAGGTTCACTGATGAAAATGTATCCTCTCCATCCTTGGTGAGCTTTTATAAATCAGGCCCTAGTTGTCAGGTCTTTTTAGTGTGGAATTTACTTTAACATATAGTGCTTCATCAAATCAGATGGATGTCATGTTGGATTCAGAAGATGAAGTAGCTTGTAGTGTATAGAAACATCAGTAGATCATTAATATCGAAAAATGTTTTATTATTTTTTATTAAGGGGTAAAAGTTTATCCAGTTGCCCCCCCATCATATCAGATCACTTTGTTTATATGTTCCTCCATTTGTTTTTATACTTTCTTCTTCCCTTAACTAGGGAAGCTATGACATGGTTATACCTGAGCTATGACACATCCTTTCCTGTGTCCTTACTCTTCAGTTGGCCACAAAAGGTGATTGGTGCTCCTACCAGCCAAGAGAAAATGTAAAAAGCCAAACTAAAAAAGTCTTGAAGAAGGGAGGCCTAATTCTCTGAAATGTGTTGGCTTTTGCTTATATGAATTTTTAAGACCAATAAATATAATTCTGACATTTACAAGATTGTTGTTTACCTCCATAATGAATCCCCCTATTGACTGAAAGTATACCTTTTTTTAATGGTTTTTGCAAAATAATCTCTGAAATTAAAGACAAAGGTCTTTAACTTTAGGGTTCCCCTAAAAAAATTAATACACCCTTACTGAGTGTAAAATGTAATATTTGTTTAACCAAGTAGCATTATTTCTCATGTGATGGTGTTGTGGAATAAAGAAGAAAGAGGCAGCACAGCAGGAAATGATACTTGTGATATGTGGCCTTGGACTTGCTGTTTCAATCATATTGTCAACTTCTCTTTATTCTCTAATCAAGGCTAAGTGTGTTCAGAGAATAAAGATAGATTGACAATATAAGCATATATCCTATAAAAAAAATATTGTCACAATTACGGCTATTATAATTTTTTTATTGTTCCAAACTTACTTGTATTGTAAAATGTTGTTTGCTCATATGTACATGTGCATACAGTCTTGTGCAGTATGGTGTTATAGTCACATTTACAGTGCCAAGGATAAAGCAGGCAGCACATGTATTCCTTTACACAACAGGGTAAAACACAAATTATTATCTAGGATGCTCAACCCTTCATGAAGTCTTGTGCAGACAGACACTGCTTGCAAAACAAGAAAAAAGCAGACAGCTCTCACAGGAAAATTACATTCAGATATGCACAGCGAACTTTTCCTTCCAGACTAGACTGATGACAAATCCTTTTTTAGGTTTATTTTTTGCCCACTTCAAAATGGAAATTATCGAACTATCGAATTGTTTCGTTACAGCAAAAAGGTTGGCATTTACATTAAAATAGATATTGTGTTTAAAATTATATTCCAAAGGGTCCTCCAGATCTTTTGTGGCTATTTAAAAGAGATGAATGTGTTCTTTTGCAATAGACAGCACATCACTTCACTGAAGCTTTCATAGCCTTTGATGTAGAAGTTAGAAGAGAGGGGATCAGGCATATGGTTTTGTAATAAAGCTTTCAGTCTCAGCATGGGTTTCAAAAATAAAATCTGGTTCAGTAATGATTCAGCCCCAGGTGCCTCTAAGATAGAGTGCTATTTTCTCTATGCATTTTCTTTATGGTAAGCTTATATCAGGAGCCGAAAATGTAGATGCAACAAGTACCATTCCAAACACAATTCAATCCTAAAAGAAAGCCCTAAGGAATGATTGAATTCAAAGTTTTTATTTGTAAAAATTAGAAGATGACAAAATGCATTGGAGTTAAGAAGAAAGACAAAATAAACGTTGTTTTTGGTATTTAGTAAGCAAGCATTGGGATTCATTTGCTCAGAAAGTGCTACAAAAGCATATTTGTACTATCCTGAAATTGTTTATTTAGTAAAAAGAGAAGACAAATATGCATTGGATTAATACAACATTTAAAGTCACAGTACACATCAATCAAAGCTTAGACAAAAAAAGAAACAAACAGAAATACAAACAACTAAATATTCTACACAAACTAAATAAATTAACTACCCCTAAAAAACAAACAAACCACCCTCTAAATAAAGTAATGTTTCAAGCAAATTTTGGTTAAGCTGTGCCACAATTGGGGGAAGATGAAGTGGTTTTCTTCATAGTTTCTTACTTTTCTATGGTTAAGCCTAAATAAAAACATAAACATATAACAATCAATAACACAATAAATTGTTTCTCAGCTTTAAATCAGGAAATTCGGTTCCTGTGGCTGTTGCATTGCCTTCCATTTTCAAAATAGAGTTGCTTGATAAATACACAGACATTGCTGTTCATTCTTATCTCTACAATCCAGACCTGTAGGACTCTTTTCTGTTTTCTGTTCAACATCAGTGATTTGTGTCTTCCTCTTGCCACCTTAGGCCAGGTACACACGTGCAATAATTATCGTTTGAAAACGAACGATCAATGAATAAACCCAATTATTTTGAACGATCTTATTGTGCACAATTCTGTACATACTGTAACGATATGATCGTTCAAATATAATCCACCAATAATGTACACACAGTAGATACGATCGTTTGAACGATGCAGGAAGTGACATGTACAGGAGAAAGTGTCTTACAGTACAATCCACGATCACTGATCGACCGTACACACAATAGATTATGAACGATCCTCGCCCAATCAGATCCGCTGGGATGGTTGTTTCCAGCCAGATTCCTCGTTCGTCGGCGTCATTGATCAGTGATTGTACACTTTTTGTTAACAATTATCGAACGATCTGTCGTGGATCGTTCGTTTCCAACGGCAATTATTGCACGTGTGTACGCAGCCTTACTTTTTGCTTTCAATATTATGTCCCATACTTGGATCTGAATCCATAGCATGTGGGGTTGACAGGCTGTGAGTCCAGGGTAGAGTAGCTGACAATGGATGGGTCTGAGCCTAAGAAGAAGGACCCCACAAGAAGTGATGGGCTTTGCTATGGACACAGATGGCAGCCCATAGACACACCAGAGCAGTCAGCAGAAAAGTTAGGTGCCAGTATGACAGATAGTAATGCAGATGTAATGAGGTAGTGACTGGCGAAGCAGAAGAAAGGTAAGTGAGAATTTATAATATGTAAAATATTTAAAACACAAAAAAAAGAAAAAAGATTTTTCAATAATGTGTTATCCTTCGGAGGAGGAACAGTATAAATATAAAAAAGAGTTTCCTGGGACCAAAAATTAATTATTAAATATTATTAATTTTCAAAAAGCAGAAAAACTCATTTTTATAAAAGTATATTAAATGTCTGACCTCTGAAGCCGAGGGAATAGAGTTTTTAATCCGATGTGATAGAATTAATCTCTTACCTTTAATTAAGATGTAATTACCTAAAGTTGATCTATTATTAGACAAGGAACAGTAAGTGTTGGTATAATTCTTAGGCAATAGGAATAAAAAAATATATTTGTGTTAACCATTAAAAAAGGTATCTAGGATTCGAGGGTTTTATTTCCTAACCTAAACAAACCTCTAAATGCTAAAGTAAAGCCTAAACATAACCGTATATCATCACATTTTAAACTAAAGCTGTTGTAATAAGGTTAATATAGGAACATCTTTATTACTTTTAATATTAATATTGTCATAAATTATTAATTCCCCTTTATTTTCAGTAAAGACTGCAATAGATTCCCACAGTTGTGTGTATGTGCATGCAGACATAATTTAGTCCAGATTTTGATATCCTTTGTATTCCTTCTTTTTTTTTTCTTTATTCTAAAACGCTAAAGGAAACTGTAATACCATTGTTGTTAATATTGTTTGACTGCCTTCAACAGCATTGGAACCAATTACATTTTCTTTTTTTTTGTGTTTAGAATTTTAACTAGAGAGACACGGTCACAAAGAAAGAATCTACTTCTTTGCTCTCCTTTATTTAGAAAAAAACAGAAACAAAAACTGAACTGAACCAGTGATGCTGATACTGAACCAGTATCAGCATCAGTAGATGTTCTCATTTGTCCATTTTTGGGAACAGCTAGTAGGAGTTGGTCACATTCACTCGGACTTGTTCTGCTATGTTCCTGACATTCATTAGAACTAATAGCTTAATATTACTAAGCACTGTGTTATAAATGTGAATTTGTGATTTAAAAAACAATGCAAAAATATTCATTTTTGAAACAAGTTCAAAAGGGTATTAACTATACATTTAAATTATTAGAATGTTAGTCAATAGTCTTCAGTTCCTGTACAATAACTTGTAAAAACATCACTGGGAAAAGAGGGCTGTCTTAACCTCTCTAGCGGTAACCGCGAGAGAGACTCGGGGTAGAAAAAAGTTGCTACAAGTGGTAACCCCGAGTCACTCTCGGGGTTGGAACACCTAGGGAAGGTTAATAAATAGAGCGCTTACCTGATCCGCCGGGGTCCCGCGCCGTCCAGCGCCACGATTTCCGTCTTCTTTCTTCTTCTGCTCCGATGAGTCACCGGGGGAGTTCGCGGTGACGTCGGTGCGTGTGTACGTCCTGGCCGGGCTGGGCGGGAAATTCAAAATCCATTGTATTGCATTCAATACAAAATAACTGTATTGAATGCAATACAATGGATGATGATGATTTTTTAATTTATTTAATTTATTGTTTTTAAATGATTTTGTGTTTCAAACTTTATTATACTCATACTATTTATATTACACTGTAAAATAAATTTTCATGAAAAACAATGTACCGCTTTTAGACATATAAAACCGGAGAGAAATGTACCGCTAGGGAGGTTAATATATTCTTTACCCATAAACTCGGCTGTTGGATAATTCACAGCCATTGCAATCCCTATTGCTCATTTCAATACATAAAAAAAGAAGAATTATTCTGTCACTTACAGGCCAAATATAGGGAGAAAAACTGCTGAATCTAGTTTGAATTGACAGTGAAACAATTTATGAATCTACCCCCCACAATATAATCCTTACTCGTAATATAAAAAGGCAAGTGTTCGTCTCCTTAATTTTTTGGGCATGATTAGAATATCTATACTGCCAAGAATTCCTAGGGCCTATTTTGATGGTTTTTGGGTTTCTGTCAATGAGAATTTCAGTCTCCTTTAAGCATATTGCATTTGCATTTTACCATTGATTCAAGGTATTTTTGAGTTTATTTATTGTTCATCTTTCTGACCTATATTTTACTTGTAAGCTGAATTACCTTGCTTCAAGCTGATTTTGCAATTCTTTTGACTTGTATGTGGAGAGAAGCAGTTCTGATACAACAAAAGCATATTAACACAGACCCTTATACTGTTAAATTCAAGCTCCTGGCCAGATAGTTTTAATCTTGTGATGATATTAAACAAGTCTGAGTTCAGTTCAAATGTGAGCAGGTTGGTGGAAAAAAAATGCAATGGGACAATGGCATACAAAACACACCGAAGAGATTGTTTTAAATACAGTTACCTATTTCCTATTCTTTTTATGGTCTCTTTTCTTTTAACATATGCCCCAGCCATAAACTTAACATCCAATGCATAACACTATGCATAACTATCCTATGTATAACAATATATATATGTATATAAAACAAATTCTGTATTAGATTTATTAGATTTGATCCCTGAGTGAAGCATTTTCATTTCATTAGTTTCCAAAAAAGGGTTTTATTAGTTCAATAAAGACTCTATAACAAAGCTATTTCTTTTGTTTTGTTGGATATTCTAGGATATACAGAATTGGTTGAAATTATGTATCTCTTTCATTAAAAATAAGGATGAGCCTATGATCCATTTTAGAATAACTTCCCATATGTTCATGGAGAATGAGAGGTTCCTTTTAAATGTTCACATATGATTGCTTCACCTTCCTATTGTGAACTATTACGTGACTATTTAACAATGAGATATTCTACATTATAATGATTTTTAAATTCCTACATGCATTGGTAAGATATGTAATCATTGTTGACTGTTGGGAATGTTGACACATGCATAGTGTTATACTGGATACGTCCCATGTTGAGTTTTTTAACTGTGTGCTTGTGGGCATTTTTTTCTGGGCAGACTTACAGCAGGAATCAGTAATGTGCTGACAGTTGTATGTTCAATGCCATTACAAAATCCTTAACATTTTAAGCAGCTTTTAAGAGATGTGCACATTTACAGGAAGAACCTTCACACTTGCTCTCTCTTAAACATTTATGAAATTGCATGTAAAAAGCTTACAAAAAGCTACTCAAAGCATATGACGCATAAAACGCAACACAAAATACTCAATTTTAAAACATATTTTTTAAATAGGAATTAAGGAATATCAAATAACTTTGCAATTATTTTATATTACATCTGTTTTGAGAGCTGCAATTATAGCCCTAGACCAGTAAAAATTATGGTTATATTCAGCTTGTGTTCATCCCTATTGTAACTGCAAAGTAAGAAGGAACCATCTGCTTGACATATCTGTGTAATTCAGAATCTTCACTTCCAGGAGCCAAAAATGATTACTTCTAATAATGTAAGGCACTTATGCAATCATTAGAGATCACACACTGCTAACTGCTTACTGATGTCAGTGTGCTGCATAAAAAGAGATTGGCAGCAAATAGCAAAAGTAGACTGAAACCTATTAAATAAAATCTTACATAATCTTATCTTACAATATCTTAACTTCAAAAGTTAACTTCACTTTTTGCCGCTGTTATTAATATATGCTACTTATTAATTATGCCATGATTACCCATTCAAAGTATTAGCTGTTAGGGTGATAACACTTGGCCAATTACAAAACAAAATGAACAATATGTACTGGGCAGCACAGTGGCTCAGTGGTTAGCACTCTAACCTTTGCAACGCATCGAATCTCAGCCAGGACACTAACAGCATGGAGTTTGCAGGGTCTCTCCATGTTTGAGTGGGTTTCCTCTGGGTTCTCCAGTTTCCTCCCACATTCCAAAAATATACAGTTAGGTTATTTGGCTTTCCTCCAAAATTGACCTTAGATTGTATTAATGACGTATGACTATGGTAGAGACATTAGATTGTGAGCTCCTTTGAGGGACAGCTAGTAACATCACTATGGACTTTGTACAGCGCTGTGTAATATGTTGGCAATATATAAATACTGTGTAATAATTATACCAACGGCACTTAAAAAAGTCCCAGTGGCTTTCTACTTTTCCATACCACCAGTGGAACTCAAACAACAATCAAAAGCTGAGTAAAAGCATTTTGTATTTGTCTCCCTTTGCTCTCCTGCATTATCACCCTGCAACATGTGCACACTGTAAGCAGTGCATATATTTAGGTGACTTTCCCTACTTTACTACTGAAACCGGGATTCTCTTTTTCAAGTCTGTACAAGCAATTAATTCAACATACTTACCCTTTCATTTAGGTCCTGCACACTTTGTTGCATGTTTTCAAAACCCAAACCCATGACAGTATCCAGATTTGTAAGTCATCTTCTCTTATATACATACTTCAACATTTAACCCATTACCCATTGATTATAATCTATCTCCTATTCCAATTTCTCACAGTATGCCTTGTATACCTTATGAAAAATGCTTGTGTAGGTCTCCTTTTCATTATTATAGAATTTAATACGTACCATATGTAAAATATTTACCTAGTATCCACAACTACTATACAATTTTTACTTATTCATGTCCATTTTTTTCTGTATTGAATTTCATTTGTTTCCTATATAAGAAATATGACTAGTAATATTTTATGAACTAGTTTGCATGTCAATATTTCCCCTGAGGAAACCTGTTCAGGCAAAACGCGTCAGTAAATACTGAAATTACAGCAAGCAACTACTGGATACCCATATGCTAGAAAATCATTCTAATAGTGGTATCTGTATAGGACCTATGGGCCAAGTTCTGTGTTATTTAAGCTTTTCTTGCTTTTTGTAAAGTTTATTTTTTTAAGTAAACTATTTTTTGAAAGCCAAAAAGCCCTCTCTCCTCTCTCCTTACTCTAATTTAAAATATTGATCTAGGGCTGGCACACTCTAGCTACACAAGAGAAAGAAATAACTCATTTAACTCACTACCTTAAGCTAATGTCATTCATATACATTTTATTCTTTAACTATAGAATCAGATACGTAATCATAGCTAGTGTTGATGTTCGAATTCGGGTTGTCCCTATATTCAACCCGAATATGGCTGTTCGAATTCGGATAGACCCGACACGAAAAACACGGGATTTGATAGCAAAAATTCGGGAAAAAAAAGTTTTAAAAAAACTCAAAATTATTCTTAAATAAATTTATTTGTATGTGTTTTTATTTTAACTTGTTCTTTTTTTATTTTTTACAGGTTATC